>NC_000076.6:127939249-128031749 GCF_000001635.26 Mus musculus | reverse complement strand
TGGTTGTGAGCCACCCTGTGGTTGCTGGGATTTGAACTCAGGACCTTTGGAAGAGCAGTCAGTGCTCTTAACCACTGAGCCATCTCTCCAGCCCCATAAATGTAATCCTTAACTGTGCTGGCATGGAACTTGATTGTAGCCCAGGCTGCTTCAGATTCAGAGATCTACTTGTCAGTGCTGGGATGAAAGGCAGCATTATGTTCTTACCCCTTTTAATAGCTTATTTGTCTTGGTTGTTGGCTACATTTTTGATGATTCCTTTTTATTTTTTTATGTGCACTGGTGTTTTCCTACATATACGTCTGTGTGAAGGCATCAGATCCCCTAGAATTGGAGCTACAGACAGTTGTGAGCTGCCATGTAGGTGCTGGGAATTAAACCCAGGTCTTCTGGAAGAGCAGCCAGTGCTCTTAACCGCTCAGCCCAAGTTGGTTACATTTTTAAGCTGCTTCTTTATGGTGAATTCATCCAGCTGCTGAGGGGGAAAAGTCACTAAAACAGAAAATGTTTGATAAAGAACATTCTATTGAGTTCTAATATTGTTCATCTTTGGAAATGTTGGTGGGTTTAGTTATCTGGTTAAAAATAATTTTAAGGAGGAACAAGAGAGCCAAAGAAAATATTTGACATGAAAGACAAAGGGAGGGTTGTTTGGGGGGGAGAAGGGGGCGATGAGACAGGAAGTGTAATGACATAAATGCATGTATGAGACGTCATGATAACAGAAGGGAAATGTCACCAGTTAAGAGCATTGACTGCTCTTCCAGAGGTCCTGAGCTCAATTCACAGCAACCACATGGTGGCTCACAGCCATCTGTAAGGGGATCTGAAGTCCTCTTTTGGTATGAAGACAGTGACAGTGTACTCCTATAAATAAATAAATCTAAAGAAAAGAAAAAAGAAAAAGGAAAAAACTGGGCATGGTGGCTGAGGCTTGTAACCCTAGCACTTGGGAGGCTGACACAGACTGCCGCAGGTTTGAGGCCAGCTTGGTTTAGAGTTGACCCCATCTCTCAAAACAAGTAGACAAAACAGTAAAGAAAACCAATCCAGACCAAACTGAGCAGTGGTGTGATGTGTAGTGTTGGCTGTCAACTTGACCACATCTGGAATTAGCTAAACCCCAAGCAGCTGGGTATACCTGTAAGGGATTTTTCTTAACTAAATCACTGAAGTGGGGAAAAATCACTATCTGGATATTTTGAATCCCAGCACTTGGGAGGCAGAGGCAGGCAGATTTCTGAGTTCGAGGACAGCCAAGGCTATACAGAGAAACCCTGTCTCAAAACAACAAAACAAACCCCTAAACTAAACAAACAAACAAACAAACAAACAACAGCAAAACAGAAAAGAAAATCTGGCCACATCTGATGGCAGCCTATGTAAAGGACATGGAAGAAGGAAGTTCTTCCCCCTCATGAGCAAGTCCATTCTTTCATTGGCATGCTGTTCTTTTAAAGAACCCTGAGTAATATAAATGGATTGTGGTGTAGCTCAGCCTGGCCCTGAATTTGTGGCAATTCTTCTGCCTGAGACTTCTAAGTGCTGGGATCATAAGTGTGAGCCACGACTAACAGGGTTGAAGGACAAGGCCGTCCTTTATATAAAATCAAGGAGGTGAAGGAGGAATCCCGAGTGCTAAAATGGACGTTCTGGGCCTGCTCCTGCTCACTTATGCCTCTGCGGAGTAACGGGTAGAACCGAGCACATCAGAAGTCTAAGGATTATCTTTTTATATAATACATTTTACAAACTTCTGCAGTTCACTTATTCTTGATTTATTGTTTCAGGGCTCTTGACACCCTCTTTGGTCTCACAAACCAGGTCTCCTTGACATAAATTACTTCTCGAAAGAAAGTTCTGCTTCAAGGATTGAGGCCCATTGATGATTCTACTGTATTTATTAAATGCTCCATGGATGAAGGTAGAAGGCATTCACGTTGGTTTGATGGGAGCTGTTTTCTTCAGAAATCTTTTTGTAAATCTAAAACAAAAATTTAAAAATAAAAATATGGTTTGAGTGAAAGAATTAGTAAAAGAAAAGATGATTTGTCTCCATATTCTGCTTTGTTTCAAGCTTCTATTAATTCACACACTATATAAAGGCATGTTTTCACACTTGTTGAAGCCCAGATTATAGGTTGATCCAGGACAGAATGAGAATACAGAGGTCTTGGATGGCAAGACTGCTTGTGGGTGTGGGTGCTTGCTGCCAAGTCTGGAGATCTGAGTTCAAGCCTCAGGACCTAAGTGGGTGGAAGGAGAGAACTAGCCACGGCAAGTTGTCTTCTGACTTCCACATACATTCTGTGGCAAATGTGTACACACACACACATACACACTGCTAAGTAAATAAACATAAAACAACAAAACCCACCCAACAAAGGTTACAATAAATCAGTAATTTTTTTCCCCTAGATTAGACAAAGATTAGTTTTACAAAGACAAGGGGAAGCTCATCTTACCGCTCTTCTTGAGAAGTTCCCCTTTCCGGGATTTATCCAGGTTTTCAAGAAACTGTTCAAATACTTTCACATACGGTGCTAGACTGGTCTTCTTGTAACCTAAGTCATAAGACATGTACATCAGAACAAGCGCGTTGGCAGAAAGAGCATGAATATTCTATAACAACCAAACAGAGTTCTTTAGTCAACTCAATAGGAGTTATAAATGTATCAAACAGAGAACAGAAGGTGTTATTCCAACACATTCCACGGGCATGCTGAGCCATGGTAGTGATTACTATGAAAACTGATACTCAGAAGAACTAGAAGGATCTCTAGATGCATATCACATACCAAAATTAACTCCAGGAGACATAAATAACTTTAAAGGGACAGACATATCACAAAGAGAAGCTGGAGAGAATCACTGATGTCCCACCCCCTTCTCCTAGTTTTTTGGAAACAGACAGGGTTTCTCTGTGTAGTCTTGACTGTCCTGAACTCACTCTGTAGATCATGCTGGCCTCAAACTCACAGATACTCTCCTGCCTCTGCCTCCCAGGTGCTAGGATTAGAGGCCGTGCCACCATGCTTGACCTACCCAACACTCAAGGACTATCTCATACCAAATTTTAAAAAGTTTGTTCCACAAACAGAAAAGGAGGAACACCATCAGATTCATTCTACGAAGGCAATGTTATCCTGGTCGCAAAACCAGGTTCAGACACACACACACCAAACTACAGACTAATTTCTTTGATGAGCATAGATGTAAAATTCTCAACAAAATACTTGCAAGCTAAATCAGGAACACATTAAGAAGATTATACACTATGAACAAGTAGGCTTCGTACCAGAGAGGCAAGTTTGGTTCAACATACGTACATCTATAAATGTAAAACATCATATGGATAAACTTAAGACAGAACTGCATGGCATTTCTATTAATGTTGAAAAGGCATTTGACAAAGTTCGATATGCCCCCATGATCAAAGTCCTAGAGACTTTATAGTTGGGACAGACCTCGAAAAGATAAAGGTTATACAACACAAACTTATAGACAACATTATGTAAAATTGAGACAGACCAAGGACACTTCCTCTGAAAATCAAGAACAAGACAAAGATGCCCACCTTCCCTCTTATGTCTTCTATGTCTTTTTAGGCTTTTTATTTCATATGTATGAGTGTTTGCCTGAACATATGTATGCAGTGCCACATGTATGCAGTGCCCATGGGAGCCAGAAAAGGGCACTGGACACCCTTGAGTTACAACCAGCTCTTACGACGTGGGGGTTGGACCTTGAACCTGGGTCCTCTGCAAGGGCCGTATGTTCTCTTCACTACTGGGACTGAGAAGTCTCTCCAGCACCTCCCCTGCTCTTTATTTGATACAG
This sequence comes from Mus musculus, assembly GCF_000001635.26. NCBI lineage: Eukaryota > Metazoa > Chordata > Mammalia > Rodentia > Muridae > Mus > Mus musculus. The sequence goes on along the minus strand of NC_000076.6, from coordinate 128,027,909 downwards.
TGCTCAAAATCTTAGCTCTAGCAGTTACAAAACAGACCTAACAGGGATAAACACAGGAGAGGAGGAAGACAAGTCATACTATCTGTATTTATAGATGACATGGCTCTGTAGAATATCCTAAAAAACTTGCAGGGTACAAAATCAGCCTTTATATAAACCAATAATGTATTCTCAGAGAAAGAAATTAGGAAAAATATCCCATTTAACTTTTTTGTTTTTGACAGGCGGTGGTGGCGCACGCCTTTAATCCCAGCACTCGGGAGGCAGAGGCAGATGGATTTCTGAGTTCGAGGCCAGCCTGGTCTACAGAGTGAGTTCCAGGACAGCCAGGGCTATACAGAGAAACCCTGTCTCGAAAACAAAACAAACTTTTTTTTAATTTTATTTACTTTTGGCACATTGGTGTTTTGCCTGCATGTATGTCTGTGTGAGGATGTTGGATCCCCTAGGACTGGAGTTACAGAAAGCTGTGAGCTGTCATGTGGGTACTGAGAATTGAACCAGGGTCCTTTGGGAGAACAGCCAGTGTTCTTAACCACTGGGCCATCTCTCCAGCCCCAAATATCCCATTTAAAACAACTCTAAAACCAGAAAATGAAGTGCTTGGGAATATTCCTAAGTAGAGAAAGCACCCCACGACAGAATTTACCATGGAGCTGGCTTCCGGACAGACAGCGACCCAGGGTGGCCTGCTTCTAAGGAGAGTTACCTACAGGAGTGCAGTCAGGTAAGACGCTGCTATGGATGGGATGCTTCAGCCCAGTAGCCTACCTCTGACTCTGTGTTTGCTGTCAGCTTCATTCTCCTCCTTTTCCTTCTCATGAGTGGAAACCATATCCAATTCCCGGCAGATGGCACTGCAAGCAACAGAACATGAGAACGTTGGGGTTGTTTCCTGGTCCCACATCACCAAGTGGCATACTAGCACTGGAAGCTCAAAATCTGTGAAAACCATGTGCCCGAGGTACAGCTTATCGGTAGAGTAACTGTCTGCATATGTAAAAGGTTCTGGCACTTCTGGCTCTGAACAAGCAAATAACCAACCTGCCACCTCTATAGGCTATCATGTATTCCAGGGCGGCCTCAAACTTGTTATATAGTCAAGCATGGCCCTGAATTCTGAGGCCTGGGGTTACAGGTGTATACCACAACACCGGCTGTTACACACTCCATCTAACTAAGCTATGCTCTCAATCCCCAGCCTAGAGCTTGGGAGCCTCCTGCCTCTGGATCATATCATGTCATGTCTACGGATCAAGTATAGTTTATTCAAAATTCAAAAACAGTCACAAGTAAGGAATGATCACTGATTGGGAACATACCTTATAGTTGGGACAGTAAACGGATCAAATTGATCCACTTTATGAAAATCGATAGGCACAGAAATCCGACCTGTGAGAACCAGAAATTATAAATGCATGATTGTTGGTTGTTGTGTCTCTGAATTATTTTTGGTTACAATCTGGCAAAGTTATGGGGATATAGTTTAGTGACGTGCATGTTTTTTTTTTTGTTTTTTTTTTTCGAGACAGGGTTTCTCTGTATAGCTCTGGCTGTCCTCGAACTCAGAAATCTGCCTGCCTCTGCCTCCAGAGTGCTGGGATTAAAGGCGTGCGCCACCACGCCCGGTGCTTTTTTGTTTAAAATGATTTATTTATTTTATTTATGTGAGTACACTGTAGCTGTTTTCAGACACTCCAGAAGAGGGCATCAGATCTCATTACAGATGGTTGTGAGCCACCATGTGGTTGTTGGGAATTGAACTCAGGACTTCTGGAAAGGCAATCAGTGCTCTTAACCACTGAACCATCTCTCCAGCCTGTGACTTGCATGCTTAAGGTCCTGGGTTCAATCCTTAGCCTGCCTGCCTGCCTGTCTATCTGTCTGTCTGTCTGTCTCTCTCTCTCTCTCTCACTCACACACACACACACACACACACACACACACGCTAATTTTTTTTTTCCAAAAATGTTGCTACTATAAGGGGTTTTAAATACAGTTTCTGGAGCTGGAGGTACCACTATACAGCTCTAGTTGTCCTTGAAACACTGCTGTGCAGATAAGGCTGGCTTTGAATTTTTAGCAATCTTCCTGTCTCTGCCTGAGTATTGGGATGGATTTTATGCATGAGCCAGCACATTAAAGTCTCACTATGTAGCCCGATCTGGTCTTGAACTTATGAGCCTCCTGAGTCCTGATACTATGATGTATGCATCGCTACACTTGACCACAATGGACATCTTAAGTTTAATGTGTGTGTGTTCTATGAACACCAGTGCAGAGGTCTGCAGAGGCCAGAGGCATCAGATCCCCTTGGGGCTGGGTTTACAGGTAGCCTTGAGCTGCGTGACGTGGGTGTTAGGATTTGAACTCAGGTCCTCTCGAAGAGCAGTACATGTGGCAAGTGTCCTTCTGTGGGGAGCCGCCCTCACATTCGCCGTTACAAGATGGCGCTGACATCCTGTGTTCTAAGTGGTAAACAAATAATCTGCGCATGTGCCAAGGGTAGTTCTCCACTCCATGTGCTCTGCCTTCCCCGTGACGACAATTTGGCCGATGGGCTGCAGCCAATCAGGGAGCGACACGTCCTAGGCGGAGGATAATTCTCCTTAAAAAGGGACGGGGTTTCGCCATTCTCTCTCTTGCTCTGGCTCTTGCTCTCTTGCACTCTTGCTCTTGCTCTCTTGCTCCTGAAGATGTAAGCAATAAAGCTTTTGCCGCAGAAGATTCCGGTTTGTTGTGTTCTTCCTGGCCGGTTGCGAGAACGCGTGTAAGATCCTTCATCCACTGAGCCATCTCAGCAGTCCCACAAAATATTTTGAAAATACAGTCATGTGGCCATAGGGATATTTTTGGTCAAATGATGGACTGCACAGACAATGATATCCAACAACAAGCAGCTTATTTTATATAAAAATATACTGTGATATCTGCTTGGTAATAAATAAATGATATTTTGCTAAAGGTAATGTTAAGTTGGTAGGTAGCATGATCTTATAAATCTACCTCTGAGGCGATACAGAAAATGCGTATCTAGAAGCCGGGCGTGGTGGCGCACGCCTTTAGTCCCAGCACTGGGGAGGCAGAGGCAGGCGGATTTCTGAGTTCGAGGCCAGCCTGGTCTACAGAGTGAGTTCCAGGACAGCCAGGGCTATACAGAGAAACCTTGTCTCGAAAAACCAAAAAAAAAAAAAAAAAAAAAATGCGTATCTAGGAGCTGAGGATACAATGATTCCTTTTGAAGTGGGTCCCACCATAGAATCCAGGCTGGCTTGGAACTTGCTGTGTAGCCGGGGATGACTCTGACCTTCCTGTCATCTCCCAGGTTTCTAACTCTCTTGCTTCTCTACCTTCTGAGTGCTGTGATCACAAATGTGTAAAATCTCGGATCCAGGCTTCAGTTTTCTTTCTTTCTTTCTTTCTTTCTTTCTTTCTTTCTTTCTTTCTTTCTTTCTTTCTTCTTTTTTCCTTTTTTTGAGACAAGATTCCCAGATAGCTGAGGCTGGCCTCAAGCTCCACATTGCATTACAGATCCTCCCATTTCCTCCTCCTAATTAGCGGGATTGTAGGCCTGTGCCATCACACACAGTTTTATGATTGCTGGGGATGGAGCCCAGGGCTTTGGCTATGCCAGGCAAACACTCTGCAAACTGAGCTCCATCCCTAACCCCAAAACCTTTATCTGGTAGCAGTTCTCCCGGGAGCTCCTTAACTGACAAGGGGAACATTGTCAAGGTAGACAGTAGCCAACAGGTCGACTCTTCAACATTTCACCTCATAGACATGTATTCACAACCAATGACATCCTTGCTAACACATACTGATCCAGTCGGGGTGGCACTCGCCTTTAATTCCAGCACTTGGGGGCAGAGACGGGCAGATCTCTGAGTGAGGCTTGATCTGCACATTGAGTCCCACGCCAGCTACACTGAGAGACAAGACAAGACAGGTGTTTTTCCTTCAGTTTTCCTGACTTTGTTTGCACTGTACCTGTCTTGGGATGAACACTGAAAGGGCTCTTCAGTAAGTGATTGACTCCCTTGCTGACGTTGACATCCAGGCGTGGGAAACAGTACTGGAGCATGACCTCCCACTCCAGCCAGGGGCCGCACTTATCGTTCTTCATATTCTAAAAGCAGATGTGAGAGAGACCGCCATGAGGATCAGAGGGAACACAGACGGTCATAACTCGGTCAGGAGCTGTGTTGGTAAACACGGGGCCCAGGGGTGGATACCTGAGATGAGTTGGCCACTTTCCTCAGGTGTTCCCAGCGCTGAGGTGAACTGTGGAACTTCTGGAACCCTCTTTGCAGCTCATCATGAATTGGTGATGCTTCATTAAGGAGCATGGTCACTTGGGATACCTCAATGAGTAAGTCTTTAGTACATATTATTACAAGAAGGTTGACGCTTCACACATTCAGAAACTATTAATGATCCCTGAGACACACGTGCTCAGCACTTACAGCATTAAAAGTTTCCCTGTGCAACTATAGTAGTGATCTGGCAGAAATGCTAACGTAATTAGAAAGTACTTAAGCCATCATATCTAGATGAAATGATTCCCCATTCTTAACCACTAATTCTAGGAACAACTTGTAAGATGATGAAACTGTTCTACAGAATGGCCCCATTTCTTACTGTAGCCCAGTGATACAAAAATGTAGACATGTATAATGTCACAGAGACTATGCAGACAGCACACATGTATAATGTCACAGAGACTATGCAGACAGTACACATGAATAATGACACAGAGACTATGCAGACAGTACACATGAATAATGACACAGTGACAAGGTAAATGCACACATCTATAATGTCCCAGAGACTATGTAAACACACACATGTATAATGTCCCAGAGACTATGTAAACGCACACATCTATGTCACAGACCGACACAACTGGCTTACATAGTAACCGCAGGAAAGGATATTCTCAGGAACAAGGGCTAAAATCTTATCCCAGTTTTCTTTATTTTCAAGAATATCTTGGCCGACTAAGGCATATTCCTCAAAGTACTTTTTAATTATGTTTATAGATTTTCTGTAGGAATGACAGTAACAACAGCATTAGCAAGACACAGGGTACACAGGCACTCTCCTACTAGGTGAGGTCACTATTTTTTTCTGACTTTCTAGAACTAGATAAATGGAATGAGACCCTTTTGTTAGTTGAGTTAAAACTAGACACTTAAAATGGAAATAGCCTAGCATGTACCTGTCATAAGTATTTGGGAAATGTTTGGTTCTTTTTTTTTTTTAATGTTTTATGAGACAGGGTTTCTCTGTGTAGCCCTGGCTGTCCTGGAACTCACTTTGTAGACCAGGCTGGCCTCAAACTCAGAGATCCGCCTGCCTCTACCTCCGGAGTGCTGGGATTAAAGGCATGTGCCACCACGCCTGGCTAAAATGTTTGGTTCTTAAAGTTATTTTATTTTGAGACAGGGTCTCACTGTGCAAGTCTGGATGGCTTGTGACTCACTACGTAGATCAGGCTGACCTCTGTAGAGATCTGCCTGCCTCTGCTTCCCTGGTATTGGGATTAAATAAAGGCGTGTGCCACACCATGCCTGGCCTAAATGATTACTTCTTAAATCCTGTAATCTATAATGTTACTAACATCACAGGTCATGCAAAGTGGTAGAAATCCAGGTAGGGTTCCAGGACAGCCAGGGCTGTGCAGAGAAATCCTGTCTTGAACTGTCCCCACTTCCCTGAGTCTGCAGTTTGCAAATGCCTGTGTCATTTGTTTTTGCTACCACCTTGGAGTCAGGTGGAGCACAAACGGTCCCCACATCACTCACATAGGAGGTGCCTCCATCATTTATGGAGGTCACAGGGTGAAACCGGGGTGGGAAACAGCACAGATGCTAGAACTGAGTAGACCAGGACCTGTGTGCTAGATGCTGACAATTGCTTGTGTGATGTCAAGTGAACCATACAATTCTCTAAAACCCACTTCTCTTGTCTTTAAGTGGAAGTACTGTCATGTTTCTCTTGAAGTCCTGAAGGTTACTGAGCATGACAGTAGAGACTGGAACAGGGCCAAAGTCGGGGGCTATCAGCTGCAACTGTTACTGGAAACACTACTTGGTGGTGAAAACTGGCAGCAAGAAGCATGTCTACAAGCACAAGTGGCAAATCAGAGGCCCTCAGGGGGTCTTTCCCAACAGACCTGACAAAAGGGTGAACTTTCTCATTTAGGTGAACTTTCTTTTTAACATCTTGACCACCCTGAAAAATAAACCATCAAAAAAAGAATTTTATGTATATTATAAAGCATTAAATTATTTAAAAACCTCTTTAATACATCCTACTATTCCATTTAAAGCTGTATAAAACCAAAGACAGTGGCTGAATTCTGAGGCACAGAAACTTGGATGCTATTCTATTATCTTAGAAAAATTTATTATATCTTTTGTGCATGTGTGTGTTTGAGTACATGTGTGTGCACAGCAAGAGTGTAGCTAAAAAGGCTGTAAGACCGGGTCAGATCCCAGGTACTGCAAGAGTGGAAAGTGCTTTCAACCACTGAGCCATCTCTCCAGCCCAGAATCTCAACACCTCTAACTTCCTCTGACAAAATTCCTTTTGTTACAAAGGAGGATACTTAGCAACAAAACAATTAGTATCTTTTTGTTGCTGCTGCGGTTGGAGACAAGGTCTCATTCTACAGCCTAGGATGACCTGAACCATGGGGCCATCTGCCTGCTTCAGTTCCCTGCTAGAATTATGGGCATGAGATGCCACACATATTCAAAAAAAAAAAAAAAAAAAGAATAATTTATTTATTGTTTGAGTTTCACATGTTTATAAGATGAGTTATTTCACACCCCCCCATTCCTCTCTGTTACTCTTACCCTCCCTTATTGAAACCCTTCTTCCCAACAGTGCCTCTTTCCACCTTCTGCTCATTTGTGTGTGAGACTCACTGAGTTGAATTGAAGTTTCTTCCCCCAGTGTGGGTGAGAGGTTACATCCCAGAGCAAGGGCCACTGATTAGCATTGATGAGAATGGCATGCCCTCCCTCAGGAGCCCCGCATGAAGGAGTGGGGCCAGAGCGGGGAGGGGTTTCTTCCATCCATGAGAAATGAATTGTTGATGGTCCCCATCACAGGAAGGACTTGTACAGATAACCGCAGCTATAGTGAGCACACCAGAGTGTACTGGCTGTGTCATGTCCAGAAGACATTTTCCCATCCTCTGGTGCTAGCTTTCTCTCTATTCTCTCTCCTGCAATGTTACCTGAGCGCCGTGTGTGTATGTGTGTGTATGTGTGTGTGTGTGTGTGTGTGTGTGTTTGCGTGTATACACACATGTGCAAGTACCTTTTAAAAGTAGCTATTATGGCTTTAAATGATCATTGCTTAGTTTACTTTAGGATATGAATGCTATTAAAAAAATTTTTTTTTCTGTGTTACTAAAAGTTCTGGCTGGAGAGACGGCTCAGCGGTTAAGAGCACTGACTGCTCTTCCAGAGGTTCTGAGTTCAATTCTCAGCAACCACACGGTAGCTCACAACCATCTGTAATGGGATCTGATGCCCTCTTCTGGTGTGTCTGAAGACAGCTACAGTGTACTCACATATAATAAATAAATAAATATAAAATAAATAAATAAAGGAAAAAGAGACTATTACCTTTACAAGACTCAAGTACTCCACGATCCCGGAGCGCACAGCAGAGGACAGCTTTCGAACGGATTCATCACAGACCCAACAGTGCACACCTCTCCTTCCTGAATAGACCCAGAGGCGGTGCTTAAATCCAAAGTCCTCTGAGGGAGAGAAACAACAGGCTTCAGGACAATTGTGTAGCCCTGGCTGTCTGCAGACCAGGGTCTATAGAGCTCCATTTATCAGCTGCCTCTGCCTCCCGAGGGCAGAAATTAAAAGTGCACACTGTCGCCCTCCAGATAACCCACTCAAATTGGTCTTCAGGTTGCTCTTCCTACCTCTGCCCTTGAAATTACTCATAGGCACCACCAGATTGGGCTCTCTCATGTTTTACTTTGTAATTTGTGGTATGACATAAGGGTGTGCATGCCTGTGCATGCATGTGGGAGCTCAGAGGCTGGCTGATGCTGGGTGTCATCCTCTGTTTCCATCTACCTTATTTTCTGAGGTCTCTCACAGTGGGTGGGGCTCATTGATTCAGCTAGATGGGCTGGCTGGGCGAGCCTCTGGAATCCTGTCTCCACCAACCTGTGCAGTGGCTTTTACACAAGTGCTGCAGAGCCGAACTCAGGCGTTCACCAGTGACAGTTTCCCATTTTCCTCATGCCGACTTACCCACAGTTTGCCATGAGCCCCGAGTGTTCGCTCTGACCGGAGTGCTGGCCTTTCTTAGTCATCATTGTCTTCCTGACAAGGATTTATTTCTTCCTTGACTTATTTTTTTTTAAGATTTATTTATTATTATTATAACTAAGTACACTGTAGCTGTCTTCAGATGCACCAGAAGAAGGCATTAGATCTCATTACAGATGGTTGTGAGCCACCATGTGGTTGCTGGGATTTGAACTCAGGATCTTCGGAAGAGCAGTAGGTGCTCTTAACCACTGAGCCATCTCTCCACCCCCCTTGACTTATTTTTGTGAATATTTATGTGTACATGAGTGTATGTCTGTATGTGATGGTGCCTGCAGAGACCAGAAGGACGGTACTGGATCCCTTAGAGCTAGGATTAGGGACAGCTGTGAGGCAATCCATACAGCCGCTGGGAATCAGCTCAGAGGTCCTGTCGTTTGAGGAGGTAGGGGTAGGAGGGTTAGGAGTTCTAGGTCATCCTTGGGAATACAGCGAGTTTAAAGGCAGCCTGGGTAAGACTGTTCTTTTCATGAAGGTAAACTAGTTTGTTCAACAGCTGTATTAATGTTTTCAATACTAATTTTTTCTCTTTTCTTTTTCCTCTTATGTTTCAGGGGAAAATATTAGAAATATATGTGGGGCTGGTGAGATGGCTCAGTGGGTAAGAGCATCTGACTGCTCTTCCGAAGGTCTGAAGTTCAAATCCCAGCAACCACATGGTGGCTCACAACCATCCGTAATGAGATCTGACTCCCTCTTCTGGAGTGTCTGAAGATAGCTACAGTGTACTTAATAAAAATAAATAAATCTAAAAACAAACAAACAAACAAACAAAAAAATAAACAACAAAAAAAAAGGGGCTGGTGAGATGGCTCAGTGGGTAAGAGCACCCGACTGCTCTTCTGAAGGTCCAGAGTTCAAATCCCAGCAACCACATGGTGGCTCACAACCATCCGTAATGAGATCTGATGCCCTCTTCTGGTGTCTGAAGACAGCTACAGTGTACTTACATATAATCAATAAATAAATTATAAAAAAAAAAAAAGAAAGAAATATATGTGATCTGATAATGAAATACAGAGACTGAGAGCATAACACAATGACACACAAAAACACACACACAACACAGACACACACAACACACTGATACACATGACATACTGATACACCACACTGATACATACAACACAGTGATATAACACATGGACACACATAACACACACCACACTGACACATACACCACACTGACACATACAACATATTGACATACGGAGACACACCACACTGACACACATGACACATATGACAGATATACTGACACCCACAACCCACTGACACTCACGACACACTGACACGAAGGACACACTGACACATACCCTTCAATGCCCGGTCTATGATGCGCATGGCCATTGTCATGAGAGTCCAGCATTTGGAACATATGTCTGCAGAACTGGAACAAAGCCGTCATTACTCACTGCCAGTGACTGTCACTTACCCCAGCAGGAGGGCGCTTACCTGCAGCATCTCCTTACGTCATCGTAGTCTGTCATGTCGATGTCAAAGACCAGTTCTTTCTCCTGGGCCTGGAAAGCTCCCAGCTTCACTGTATTGTGTTGATTGGGCTAAGAATACAAACAGCCATCAGGCTCTGTAAGAGATGCCCACGTCTATTCACACGGTGAGTAAGTCAAAGATGCCGCATAATACCACACCTAGGATACTTTAGACAGCTTGGATCTCATACAACCTGAATTGATGATAGTTTTTTTTTTATCGACTTAAAATAAGGTGTAATGATTTTTTTTTTAAAGATTTATTTATTATTATATGTAAGTACACTGTAGCTGTCTTCAGATACTCCAGAAGAGGGCATCAGATGTTGTTACGGATGGTTGTGAGCCACCACGTGGTTGCTGGGATTTGAACTCTGAACCTTCGGAAGAGCAGTCGGGTGCTCTTACCCACTGAGCCATCTCACCAGCCCAGGTGTAATGATTTAACTCTAAGTGTATGTTGCTTGATAGAAGTGACAAAGCTATGTGAAGTTTCTAATAAGTGAATGTATATACAAATAATTCCTATTACAGAGTATTTTACAAGTCTTTCCTTGTTACAGTACACACAAGTAACACATACATAATTATTTTAGATCCCTTCAACATATTAAAAGATATCTCCTCAAATGAGTCTCTGTTGTTTTTGAGACAGGGTTTCATGTAGCCCAAGCTGCCCTTGATTACCAGCAAGCCCCAGTGTCTCCTGCCTCTGTCCCGCACACACATTATAGGTGCGAGCGTAGATGTAACCAGCTTTTATGTGGATGCTGGAGGTTTGAACTCAGGTCCAAACCGAATGCTTTTCCTGTGGAGCCATCTCTTTATCCAGAGACTCAGGACTTTCTCCTCACATCTGTTGGCTTTCACTGATAACCTAGGCAGGAGACTAGATTCCTTTCAGAAGAATCTGAGCATATGTGGGCATCGTTCTAGGCTCTAGGGATAGATCAGTGACTAAACAAAAGTTCCTATGTTAGTGGAGATTTTATCCTGACAAAGACCTAGGCGAACTTAGCTCAAAGAGTCTCTGAGAATATGGCTCAGCCAAGTCACTTCTCAGTGAAACATCACACCCGTTGGTGAGTGCTTTGGTACACACCTACAGTTCCAGCAACTCGGGAGGCAGAGCAGGAAGATTAAAATGGGATTGTGTGCAAGTGTGAGCGGGTTAAGATTGCAAAGAGAGTTTAATGATAAATCATTGAAAGCCTCAGAAATATCATATTAAAAAAAAAAAAAGCACAGGTTATTCAGGAAAATCATAGCTCCCCTCACAACTGAAGACCAGGGGTATTGTAAGGGTCCATCAATACCTATCAGAACAGGCAATAAAAGGCACGTACTGGGGCTGGAGAGATGGCTCAATGGTTAAGAGCACTGACTGCTCTTCCAGAGGTCCTGAGTTCAATTCCCAACAACCACATGGTGGCTCACAACCACCTGTAATGAGATCTGATGCCCTCTTCTGGTGTGTCTGAAGACAGCAACAGTGTACTTACATATAACAATAAATAAATCTTAAAAAAAAAAAAAGACATGGTCTCATGTATTTCAAACTGGCCTCTCCCTCCTTTATGCTGGGATTAGAGACAATGCCCATTACACCTGGTTTATGTGTTCTTAGGAATGGAATCCAACCGTTCATGCATGCCAGGCAAGCACTCTTATCAATTGAGCTACACTCCAGCCCAATGCTCACCTTTTCTTCTAAACCTAGGAAGAAGGCAAGGTATTTTCAGCCAAGTGATTTTCAGTCTATAGAGTGTTAAAATTAATTTGAAAAAAAGGTGCGTTTCATCAACAATAATACACTCTAAAACATTACCTTCAAAACTTGGGGGCAAGAACTCACTCTGGCTTATAAAATAAACACACAAAAAAGATACAAACAAAATACAAAAGAAAAAAAAGATTCCTTACTCTGTGAGAATATACTGCGCCTATATCAATCTTATATGGATTCATTTTCTGCATCTCCTTCTCCAGTTCACTCTGGTTGTTGAAGGACTGGTAGCGAATGTAAATATCATCTTTCAGTGTGAATGAAAATTCACGGTGTTGAAAGTAATTCTTTGTCACTGCAAAATAATTTTAACTCCAGTTTAGGGCATAATGTAACCTTAACTAAAACCTTAACTAATGGGAAGACATATGTTCGTTTTTTTTTTGTTTTTTTTTTTTTTTTGGTTTTTCGAGACAGGGTTTCTCTGTGTTGCCCTGGCTGTCCTGGAACTCACTCTGTAGACCAGGCTGACCTCGAATTCAGAAATCCGCCTGCCTCTGCGTGTGCCACCACGCCCAGCCTGACATAAGTTTTTAAACGACAGGGTTTTATTGTGTAGAATAGGTTGCTCTAGAGCTTACTATGTAGCCCTGGCTCGCCTTGAACTCATGAAAATCCACATGCCCCAATCTCCAGAATGTAAGGATTATAGGTATGAGCTACTAGGCTCTCTGGAATATTTTTAACGAGTGCTCTGTGCCCAGCTCTGTTCTAGATAGCCTGTAATCTGAAGGGGCATACAATTTCACATTTGCTAGGGAGCAATAAACAGGAGCTGTAAATATTCCAAGGACGCTGCCTGTCATTGGTGAAGAAGGTGCCTCTCTTCTTCCTAGGACATCCCGCCCAAAGTATTCTCACACACGGCTCCCAGCCCCGCTACCCATCCCGTCCCAGCCTCCATCACCTCCGCCATAGTTGAGCCAGCGATAGTACTGGGCGTAGGGAAAGAGCCTTCGGTAATAAAGCTTGAGTAGCTCCGGCAGCTCCGCAGGATCAAATGGCTCCATGAAGTAAAGAACTAGACCCGGACAGGACTGACACGAGAATTGGCGGGAACAAGACAGGCCTCCATCCCTGCGCGCGCATGGACCTGCGCCGCCGGAGGGACTGCTGGGAATTGTAGTTCTTGCAGATCTCGCAGGTGTAGACGACTCCTACTGCTCCTTTTAGAGTCCATCTGCATCTTCCGGGCTCTGAAAACCTATCCATTTAACAACAGGATTGTCCCCGAAAAGGAGAGACCTTTAGCATATTGATTTTGATTAGTAATAACAAGATTCTTTTTTTCCCCCCGAGACAGGGTTTCTCTGTATAGTCCTGGAATTCACTTTGTAGACCAGGCTGGCTTTGAACTCAGAAATCTGCCTGCCTCTGCCTCCCAAGTGCAATTAAAGGCGTGTGCCACCACCGCCCGGCCAATAGTAAGATTTTAACAAGTCCTTTGCAAAAGATGAATATTTTAGAGATATTACCAATATCTCATAAAGAGATTTTGAAAAATTGTCATAGAGTTACTATATTCAGTATTCGAAATGAAGACCGCATGAGAAAAATCAACGGCTGTTTGGTCTGAGTTTTCCATGGCAAGTGAGCCAACCACCATTTTACACCTTTGGTACATAAGTACAGATGCAAAGGCTCACAGGAATGTGGGAATTTCAGAGAAAATAAATAATAAAAAGGGACGGGGTTGGGGGTGCTCAGGGAAAAGAGCCGTCGCCTAGTGGTTCTGATTGGAGTCTGTTCGTAATCTAACTGGAAGTGGGGAGACATGTTTTACTTTCTCTTGTTGGAACAAAATTGGAAGAAAATTAGTGAAGTTGTTGACTAGTAGTGAATTGATGTTTTGGACCAGTTGTTTCCGGGGTTGTTATCTGAACCAGACCATCACTGGGGAGAACAGTTTGATTTTCTGCAAAACTGTCAGACAGAGGTTTATTTCTTGCACCATTTGGTAAAATTACACTTAAGAACTTAGTTTTTAGCTGGGCAGTGGCTATGCAGGACTTTAAATTCCAGCGCTCCAGAGGCAGAGGCAGGTGTATCTATGCTTTTGAGGCCTGTTCTATAGAGTGAGTTCTGTGACCCCGCCTCAAGAAACAAAACAAAACAATAAAAAACAAGACATAACTTATTTTCTTTTGAACAATGGTTGCAAGAATAGGTCAGAGTTCTTTTGTCGTGTTTGTTTAATTTTGCATTGACATTTTTGCATTTTACTCTTTTAAATATGCATTTTTAAAAGGCAGAGTCTTCCCCAGACACTATTGGTGATGCCAAGAAGTGCTTGCTGACAGGAGCCTGATACAGCTGTCTCCTGAGAGGTTCTGCCAGAGCCTAACAAATACAGAGGCAGATACTTGAAGCCAACCATCGGACTAAAGCATGAGGACCCCAATGGGGGAGTTAGGGGAAGGACTGAGGGAGCTAAAGGGGTTTGCAAGTTCATAGGAAGAACAATAGCAACCAACCAGACCTCCCAGAGCTCCCGGGACTAAACCACCAACCAAAGAATACACATGGAGGGACTTGAGTCTCCAGCTGCATATGTAGCAGAGGATAGCCTTGTCAGGCATCAATGAAAGGAGAGGCCCTTGGTCCTGTGAAGGCTTGATGCCCCAAAGGCAGGGAGGTGGGAGTAGGTGGAGCACCCTCATAGAAGCAGGGAGGAGGAGGGATGGGATAGGGGGTTTGCAGAAAGGCAATAACATTAAAATGTAAATAAGTAAAATATCCAAAAAAAAAAAAAAAAAAAAAAAAGGCAGAGTCTCACTTTGATGCCTAGGTTGGCCTCAAATTGGAGAGTCTCCTCCCTTTGTGTTTCAAGTGCTGAGATCATTAGTGTATGCCACCAGGCTGGTTATTATTTTAAATAACATACAGCATTATACATATTTCTGGGCTATAATGTGTTTTCTATATTTTCAGGATTTATTTATTTTATAAGTATGGGTATTTTCCTGCATGTATGTTTGTTCATTATGTGCATGCAGTACCCACAGAAGTTAAGAGGCTATCAGACTCCCTGGAACTGGAGTTACAGATGGTTGTGAGTGCCACCATGTGGGTATTGGGAATCGAATCTGAGTCTTAGAAGAACAGCCAGTGCTTTTAGCTGTTGAGCTATTTCTCCAACCCCAATTTTATTTATTTATTTGTTTGTTTTTTGTTTTTTTTCGAGACAGGGTTTCTCTGTGTAGCCCTAGCTGTCCTGGCACTCACTTTGTACACCAGGCTGGCCTCGAACTCAGAAATCTGCCTGCCTCTGACTCCTAAGTGCTGGGATTGAAGGTGTGCACCACCACCTCCCAGTCTCTATTTTATTTTATTTTATTTATTTATTTATTTATTTTTGGTTTTTCGAGACAGGGTTTCTCTGTGTAGCTTTGGCTGTCCTGGAACTCATTTTGTAGACCAGGCTGGCCTCGAACTCAGAAATCTGCCTGCCTCTGCCTCCCAAGTGCTGGGATTAAAGGTGTGCGCCACCACCGCCCAGTCCCAATTTTATTTTTTTACTAGCATACCTTTTGCTTATTCTTTGTCATCTGCATACATGCAAACAATATATCTTTTAAAAACTGTTTACTTATATGTCTATGGGTGTTTTGCCTGTATGTGTGTCTGTGTACCACTTACAGGCCTGGTACCAAAGGAGACCAGAAGAGGGCATTAGATTCCCTGGGATTGGAGTTATAAATAGTGTAGTCATGATGTGGGTGCTGGGAATTGAACCAGGGTCCTCTGGAGGACTAATAAGTGCTCTTCACTGAGCTACCTCTCCAGCCTCTAAACCAGATATCTTGAATATAGGCACCCTGACTCTTCTCTCCCATTTTCCCCAGGTGCCCCTAACATATCACCTTCCCCTTCATGTTTCTCCTTTCTGTTATTTATTGTGATCCACTGGGTCTAATTAGTGCTGTCTGTTACAATGTTAACTGATCTTGTTGACTGTATGCAGGTCTCCTGCAGATAACCATATCATCAGCAGTAGGGTCTCACCACCTGGTCCTGCTGAGCAATGACAATAGTTCTTTTTTTTTTTTTTACCAAAAAGCACAGGGTTTTATTTCTCGCCCACTGGGCAGGGTTCTGCAGGCCTTCGCAGGGCAGGGAGCAGGCTCTACTTGCCAGCGATGAGTGGGTTCCGCAGCACCACGATGACCAAGTCCCCGCGCAGGAACATCTTGGAGATGTAGCGGTCCTTGTTGACAGGCTTGGATTTCTTCTTGCCCTTGCCGCTCTTGGGAACCTCAGTCCACATCTCCTTCACATTTTCCAGCACCATGTTGCAGTGCCTGTCAAAGGCCTTCACCCGGCCCAGCAGCTTCTTGTTGTTGCGACAGTTAATGAGCACTTGTGTGTTGTTCTTGACCGACTGCGTGAGCACTGAGAGGGGACCTGTGTTGAATTCCTCCTCCGCCCGCTTCTGCAGCTCCTCTGGGGTCATCTCACTCTTGGATTTATTGAGGAGACTCATGGTGTAGGTTTCGCTCGCAGATCACTCCCGCCTCGACAATAGTTCTTTTGGGGACTCTGAAGTCTATCTGACCACCAATAATTCAGAAGAAGGTATACAACACCTGCAACTGAGATATTCATTTAATAATACATGTCTTACGGGGGAAGTAAGTATTGTCCATGCAGTTATCATGTTCAAACTCTTAAAAATCTATCTATCTATCTTTTTTTTTTTTTTTTTTTTTGGTTTTTCGAGACAGAGACAGGGTTTCTCTGTATAGCCCTGGCTGTCCTGGAACTCACTTTGTAGACCAGGCTGGCCTAGGAACTCAGAAATCCGCTGGGATTAAAGGCGTACGCCACCACATCCGGCCCTATCTATCTATCTTAAAGTCAGCTTTCAAAGTAGTAGGTTTCCATAAGCCCTCACCTGCTCCTCTCCTGTTTTACCCTACCCTTAGCCTCATTTAAACCTTTAATCCCTCTCCCCACCCTGTGGATCCTTTCTTTCTTAGATACAAAGTTAAACACACAGATCTAAAGTTTCAAAGCCAGAACCTGTATATGAAAGACACTATGTAGCATTTGTGTTTCTGAGCCTGGGTTAGCTTTGCTTAAGGTGATACATTTCCATTCTACCCCAGCAGTGAGGTTTTAAAAACAGTTTATGCTTTTTTGTTGTTTTTGTTTGTTTGTTTGTTTGTTTTTGTTTTTCGAGACAGGGTTTCTCTGTATAACCCTGGCTGTCCTGGAACTCACTCTGTAGACCAGGCTGGCCTCTAACTCAGAAATCCTCCTGCCTCTGCTTCCAGAGTGCTGGGATCTAAAGACGTGTGCCACCATGCCCGGCTCCAGTTTATGCATTTTTGTGTGTGCTCAGGCACATGAATGTGTGGATGCTAGATGACAGTTTTGCAGAGTTGGCCTTCTCTTTCCATTTTCGTGTAGTTTCCAGGGATGGAACGCAGATCTCTGGATTTATGTGGCAGATGCTTTTACACACCAAGTAATATTTTGACGCTGTGTAATAGTTTGATACTATAGAACACCAGAACTTAAGGAGTATTAAATGTATTTATATTTTATTTATTTATCTTTATGACTATGGGTGTTTTGTTTGCAAGTGTATCTGTGCATCACAAGCGTACTTAGGGCCTCGGAGGCCTGAAGAGGGCGCTGAATCCCCAGGAATTACAACTATAGATGTGGTGCTAGGAACTGAACATGAGTTCTCTGCAAGAGCAGCAAGTGCTCTTAATGGCTTTATGGCTGAACACCTCTCCAGCCTTCCTTTCTCTCCTTCCTTCCTTCCTTCCTTCCTTCCTTCCTTCCTTCCTTCCTTCCTTCCTTCCTCCCTTCCTCCCTTCCTTCCTGGTTCTTGGTGGCAGCATAGGCCAGGACCCCACCATGGTCCCAGGTGGGATAACTTGCTGCACACATCAGGGTGCTCCTCACTACTCTCGAGTCTCCAGTTCTGCCCATCTTCACAGTGCCCACATCCTTCTGTTTCTCTTCCATTTCTCCATCACTTACTTGTTCCGTTTGTTTGTTTTTTGTTTTTTTCAAGACAGGGTTTCTCTGTGTAGTCCTGGCTGTCCTGGAACTCACTTTGTAGACCAGTTTGGCCTCGAACTCAGAAATCCACCTGCCTCTGCCTCCTGAGTGCTGGGGTTAAAGGTGTGCGCCACCACGCCTGGCTTTACTTGCTCCTCTTAGCGGTTCATGGGGTCTCTGAGTGTCTGGGGTCATCTCAGGAGTGGTCTCAGGAGTGCTATGCCCCACCTATGCAGTGTGGCACTGGTCAAGGGTCATCTTGGGCATGGTTGGGCCTGCAGAGGGCCAGACTTGGTCATCTCTGGCTTGATCCTCTCCCTAGTGTCACAGCCCCAGGCTGAGGTAGTCTTGTCTCAGGCCATCTCTGCCCTGGAAGCCCGTGGTCATTCTGGGCATGGTCTGTCCACGAGGGACTTTAAAGCACTGGACTGTGGTTGTTTTGGACTCACTCCTTGCCTGGGCTTCCTGTATCAGCTTTCTGTGTGCTGAGATTATAGTCCTGGGCTGCTGTGTTCCTTGAGATTTTTGTTTTAAAGATTTATTTATCTATTTATTATATGTAAGTACACTGTAGCTGTCTTCAGAGGCACCAGAAGAGGGCATTCGATCTCATTACAGATGGTTGTGAGCCACCATGTGGTTGCTGGGATTTGATCTCAGGACCTTTGGAAGAACAGTCAGTGCTCTTAGCCGCTGAGCCATCTCTCCAGCTCTCCTTGAGATTTTAAAATTAACTTAAAGTTATTAGACTGATATTTAAAAACAAACAAACAAACAAACAGTTGGATGCAGTGGTACACATCTTTAATCTCAGTACTTAGGAGGCAGAGTTCCAGGCCCAGCAAGGATTACACAGAGAGACCCTGTCTCAAAACAAAGCAAGAACCATACAAACAACAACAAAACAAATAACTAAAAAGGGAATTAACGGGGGGCTGTGGTGGCACACGCCTTTAATTCCAGCACTTGGGAGGCAGGGGCAGGCAGATTTCTGAGTTTGAGGCCAACCTGAGTTCCAGGACAGCAAGGGCTACACAGAGAAACCCTGTCTCGAAAAACCAAAAAAAAAAAAAAGAGGGAATTAACATTTTCCTTCTAATACTCTGGGTATGCCCAGCAGAAGTAAAATGATTGAGAAAGAGTTTCTCCTACTGCCTTGGGAGCAGTCAGTGAAGATGGAGGTTGTCTTAGGGGAAGAAGGCAGTAAGGTCCTTACTGCACACTCAGCATGAAGAGAATATTGGGAGCCAGAACAAGTTTTTTTTTTTTTTTACCTGTTGCATATATGTCTATCACCTGAGCAAGGGCTTTCGAAAGAGGCTTTATTCAAGAGACAGCCAAAAAGAGGTCTTAAGACTCAAATCTTCCCAAGGGTGCAGAGTATTTATGGGTTAAAGAAACAGGATGGGAAGGTGTGTGTGTGTGTGTGTGTGTGTGTGTGTGTGTGTGTGTGTGTGTAGAGATGGCTCAGCACTTAAGATCACTGGATGCTCTTCCATTGTTTCTGAGTTCAATCCCCAGCAACCACATGGTGGCTCACAACCATCTGTAAAGGGATCTGATGCCCTCCCTCTTCTGGTGTGTCTAAAGACAGCGACAGTGTACTCATATAAAATGAATGAGTGAATGAATGAATGAATGAATGAATGAATGAATGAATGAATTTTTAGGAAGGAAAGAAAGAAAAGAAAGAAAGAACACGGTCATAGACCACATTGCATTCAACACAGAAGCTATTTAATCTTAAAAGGATCCTCGGGTAGAGCCTTTTCCACAAATTGCCACTGGGTGGCAGCATTGTCATTTCTTTTGTTTCTGTTGAGACTTCATCCACAGAAGTAACAAAACCTTTCCCACTTCCTGCCTTAAGCTGTCCTACTGTACAGCCCTCTAACCTACTGGGAGTTATTTCCCCTACAAGCCTTACACTGTAAGACAGCACCATTCTTTTTCAGAGCTAATATCTAGCGTATCCCAGGCTATTTCTCCAAACTCAGCAGACTTGAGACACCAATTGTTTGGGATTTCTTTTTAGTTTAGTTTCTAGCATTATTTTGCATGTTTTTAGCAGCTAAAAGAGTAATTTACTTTGGGGATATTCCTTAAAATATTACTTTTTATTTTTGTTTTTTCTCCAAGACAGGGTCTCTCTGTATAGCCCTGGCTATCCTAGAATTCACTCTCTAGACCAGGCTGGCCTTGAACTCAGAAATCTGCCTGCCTCTGCCTCCCAAGTGCTGGGATTAAAGGCTTGCGCCACCACGCCTGGCTAAAATATGGCTTTTTAAATCTTTATTTTATCTCTTACATTGTTTAAAAATTATTAGTATGTTGGAAGTGATGGGAAGGAGATCTGTTACGCTGCCTAGGTCAGTCTCAAACTTGCATGTCAACTTAGACTTTCATTTATTCTATTAGTCTGCAAATAATTACTGACTAAATGGCATACGCAGAATACTGACTAGAAAACATTGTTTCTGGGTGTGTGTGCACAGGGGATATTGGTGAATGAACTGCTAATCTGAATGGGAGGATCCACCTTCCATGTGGGCAGGTACTGTCCAATCAGTTAGGGACCAGAAAGGTGACTTCCTCTTTCTTAAACCTGGAACACTTTAATTCTGTCCCCAAGGGCAGAGTGATAGACTCCCAGCAATGTAGGACTCACCCTGTGCCTCCCTGGATCCTTACTCTGAGGGTTATATGATCAGTTTCATTGGATCTGAAGACCTGGACTTGGACTGAGACCTCAATTACAGTAAGCCTGTCCTGAGAGTTCTCAAACTCTACAATTATGTGAGCCAATGCCCCAGTAATTCCTTTTCATATATTTATATCTGTTTAGCCTATAGGTTCTGCCTCTCCGGCTAATACTAACACAATCTCCGGCTAATACTAACACAATGGGTGCAAAGATAGGCTCTAGGGTTTCTGCTCCCAAGGAAGGGAATTTCCAGAAGGGACAACAGGTACAAACAAGGGCAATGAAATGTTATAGGTTCAGTTAGAAATTGTAAAACTTCTGTTAAATTTATGTGTATGGATGTGCATGTCTGCCACATATGTTTTGGTATCTTCAGAGGCCTGAAGAGGTCATCAGATCCTCTGGAACCCGGGTTCCAGGCAGGTGTGAGCTGTTGTGTGTGTGGTGGGATCTGAACTTGGGTCTTCTGGAAGAGCAACAAGTGCTCCTAACCCCTCAGCCGTATTCCCAGCCTTCTATGGCCTCAGCTCCTTAAGATAATAATGAGACTGGAACAGAATGCAGACACAGAAGTATAAAGGGCATGGTGTGTTTGGGAGTCTGCTGATAGCTCTCCATATAAATAGTTCAATGGAGAAGCTGGTCTGAAAGGCAGCAAGGGGCAAGCAAGGTATGCCAAGCCAAGGGACATGATGGCAAACGAAATGCATTCTTTTTTTTTTTTTTTTTTTTGAGACAGGGTTTCTCTGTGTAGCCCTGGCTGTCCTGGAACTCATTCTGTAGACCAGGCTGGCCTCGAACTCAGAAATCCTCCTGCCTCTGCCTCCCGAGTGCTGGGATTAAAGGCATGCGCCACCATGCCTGGCAACATCCTTCCTTTTTATTCAGCTTCATCAGAGTGAAGTGAAGATGCCAACTATGGCAATATTTCATGAGGAATTTGGGGGGTGAAGATACTATGGAAATGAGCAAGTTCTTTGAGGGCTTGAAGTACTTGTGTGCTAGTTGATTTTCTCTTATGTAAGATAAGGAGAAGATAGGAGAATTCATTCGATTGGCACAGGATCGTAATATGTGGATATTTCAAGGCAACATTTCAGCTTAAATTTGATAATTACAGCAAAGTAGGAGAGCTTATGTATAAAGACTGACTTTGTTTAATGAGAATGTTTTAGTTTAACCCTACAAGATTTTTTTCCTTTGAGCCCAAAGTAAGGGACAGCCATGAAAGCAAACAAAGCATCCACTGTAGAACATTGCAAGTCTTCGTTAAGCCATATGCCATGAGGTTTCGTATAGAACATTGAAAATTTCTATATACTTTACTTATAAATTAACCCAATAGACTTTTATTGTTTTCTTGTGTGCATTTTCTTGTTATTCACGATGCTACATGTGCTTAGAATACAGCCCTTTCCCGCCAGATTGCATTATCACATTTACACCAAAACAGCACCAAGATCTACTCTCTCATAGAAACTTGGAATTATCTGAAGACGACCAGGAGTAGGGCTATTTTTTCACTGTGCTGCTGTGTCTGCCTCCAACTTGTGATTCACAGCCCCCTGAGGGTCTAGGATGGTACACGCCACTTCGCCACTGGGTTTAACCATTCTGTAATGGCATTGTGATTCAGGAAGTTTCTAGAGCTACCGGCTCAGGTGGGAGGGGGGAAGTCAACAGGTAGTTTTAGAGGCTGTGGCTGGAAGCAGGTGACGGATACTCACGACCTGACTTACTGAAGAGGGAAGGGTGGGATAGGCCTGGTAACATAAGGAGGCAGAACTAATAATGCCTATGTGTTGGGGAGGAGGAAAGAGATTAAAATAATGACTGAATTGTGGACTCTGGTCACTGGGTCGAAGGGGGTTTTCTTGAACCTTTGTAGGTGCTGATAAGTGTGTTAAATATTTATTGACTAGATGTAGGTTGAGATTGCATGTACGGGAGGAAGGACAGACAGCTACGTAGCATGATGATTTCAGTTCTGAACAGGTTGAGTTCAAAGTATCACTGAGTTCGGGCTTCTTTCCGCATCTTCCCTCACACCGGTGCAGCAATGCAAAGTATCAGTGTATACTGCTATCTGCTCTCTGTATTCATTCTGTGATTTCTAGGGCTGGGTGTGCAGCTCAGTGGTAGAGCTTAGCATGTGTGAAGCCTTGCATCTGAGCCCAGCACTTAGACACCAGCCCCCCCAGAAAGCAAAGACCTACGTCCTAAGGGTTCAAATAGCATGTCTATTTTACGGGCCTCTGATATTCTTAGTAGCTCGTTCAGGGCCAGCTTATAAAGCAAGGGCTCTTAGTTTACAGATGTTAGATGGACCCAGGTGGTAGGTGTACAGAAGGCAGTTGGAGATCAGAGGCTAGATGCCAGGAAAAAGATCTGCCTGAAATCGGAGATTTGAGGTCACTTGAATCGAGGTCAGGATGACGACAGAGATCACCAGATAAGAATGTGCATCTGAGACGAGAAAGAGGAGCGGGATAGTTCTGTTAGAGATATTCACGTAAAAACAGCAGAGGAGGACAAGCCTGTAAAGGCCAGAGAAGTCGATGAACAGGAGAGCGAAGAGTGATTTCTCAGGGGCCTGGAGAGATGGCTCA
The DNA here is from genome assembly GCF_000001635.26 of Mus musculus. NCBI lineage: Eukaryota > Metazoa > Chordata > Mammalia > Rodentia > Muridae > Mus > Mus musculus. The sequence continues at coordinate 128,004,927 of NC_000076.6, read as the reverse complement.
GCAGTTAAGAGCACCGATTGCTCTTCCAAAGGTCCTGAGTTAAAATCCCAGCAACCACATGGTGGCTCACAACCATCAGTATTGAGATCTGATGCCCTCTTCTGGAGTGTCTGAAGACAGTTACAGTGTACTTACATATAATAAGTAAATAAAAATTTTTTTAAAGGAATGATTTCACAGGATAGGAGAGAGCTGTGAACATGCCCATGGGTTGGGGCAAGTAGAAAGTCATTAATGACCTTTGCTAGATCTGTTTTATGGCATGGTTGGGACACAAAGCTTGTAAAGTGAGATGTAAAATCTGCAGGCTGGCATGTTTGTTACCTGTTTTCCTGGTTTTTCTAACTGTTCTGTGCCAGATTGCCAGTGTGTATCTGTCTCTGTATGTGTCTGTATGTGTGTCTGTGTGTGTTGTCTGTGTGTGTCTGTGTGTCTGTGTGTGTCTGTCTGCGTGTCTGTGTGTATTGTCTGTGTATGTGTGTCTGTGTGTGTTGTCTATGTATGTGTGTCTGTGTGTGTTGTTTATGTATGTGTGTCTGTGTGTGTTGTCTGTGTGTGTGTGTCTCTGTATGTGACTGTCTGTGTGTCTGTGTGTGTTGTCTATGTATGTGTGTCTGTGTGTGTTGTCTGTGTGTCTATGTGTCTGTCTGTGTGTCTGTGTGTATTGTCTATGTATGTGTGTCTGTGTTGTTGTCTGTGTATGTGTGTCTGTTGGCCATGCACACATCATGATATGTGTGGGAGGATCCAGAAGACCCGCCCTCTGTAGATACTATAAGATATGGAGCTAAAGAAAGTACCCAAGGAGCTAAAGGGATCTGCAACCCTATAGGTGGAACAACATTATGAACTAACCAGTACCCCGGAGCTCTTGACTCTAGCTGCATATGTATCAAAAGATGGCCTAGTCGGCCATCACTGGAAAGAGAGGCCCATTGGACTTGCAAACTTTATATGCCCCAGTACAGGGGAATGCCAGGGCCAAAAAGTGGGAGTGGGTGGGTAGGGGAGTGGGGGGGGGGCATGGGGGATTTTTGGGATAGCATTGGAAATGTAAATGAGGAAAATACCTAATTAAAAAAAAGGCAAAAAAAAAAAAAAGATATGGATTAGCGAGAGAAGCGAATCCTATTTGAAGAGCTTTGTTATTGCTCTTCTCTGTGCCAGATCCTACAGTGGGAACTGTGACTGCTCACTGACCGAGTGCAATGGGTCTGGTCGGATCATGGATCAGAGAGTGTTCAGGGGCATGTGGCAGTATGAGAGGCAAGGGAAGTGCACTTGCTGAAGTGCAAAGTGTAGCCGGAGCAATGTTTACAATGATCTGCACAGACAGTGGCTAAGTGGCCATGGTGTTCCAGGAAGTGAAATAGGTAGAAAGCTCTCAGTCTGTACACACTGAAAGTTTCTAGAACAAGTTAACAAAAGGCTGCCCTGAGTCATAACAGCAGAGAATTAAGGCCCTTCCACTCATTTCCAGACATGAGCTAGTTTGAAGACCCCAAAACTCTTCAAATGGATGGGAGACCAGGTCTGTTTGAGGAAGGACTTTGTTACAGTTCTATAATTTTTCTTCTTCTTATTGTTTGGACATTTTGTATGTTCATATAATGTGTTTTGATCAAACCCACCCTCATGTTCTCACCTCTAGTGTTCTGCTAATTACCCTCACCAAGCTTCCCTCCCAACTTCATATGCTTTTCTTAAAAAAAAACAAAACCAAGCCATTTGTGCTGTCTGTGTGTGTGTACGTGGGTATAGGACCGTCTCCAGTCATGTGGGGCGTGCAGAGACAGTCCTTCTAAGGTAAAGGATAAGTTATTGCACCTGGACCCCCCTACCACCAAGAGAGCAGCATGGCACTTAGTGGGCCTATTTGGAATTTTCAGGCAGCACATTGCTCACTTGGGTATATCACCCTGACTTACACATACCAAGTGACCCAAAATTCTCTAGTTGTGAACGGGGCCTGGACAGGAGAAGGCTTTCAACAGGTCCAGGCCACTTTGCTGATCTCAGCACCTGATCCAGCAAACTTAATGGTATATTAGGTGTCAGTGGCAGATGCGGAAGCTGCTTGGAGCCTTTGACAGCCCCTCATAGCTGTATCAAAACATTGAGACTTGGGATTTTTAAGCAAGGATCTACTGTCATATGCAAACTCCCTCCCTCCCCCTTCCCTCCTTCTTTCTTTCTTTTTTCATTTAAAAAAAATATTTATTTATTTATGTAGGTACACTGCAGCTGTCTTCAGACACACAGTTCTATAATTTTTTTCTTCTTATTTTTTGAGCATGTTGTATGTTCATATAATGTGTTTTGATCAAACCCACCCTCATGCCCATAAGAGGGCATCAGATCTTATTACAGATGATTGTGAGCCACACACAATGTGGTTGCTGGGATTTGAACTTAGGATCTTCGGAAGAGCAGTCAGTACTCTTAACCGCTAAGCCCTCTTCAGCCCTCTTCCTTCCTTCCTTCCTTCCTTCCTTCCTTCCTTCCTTTCCCTTCTCTTCCCTTCCTTTTTCCTTCCTTCCTCTCTCTCTCTCTCTCTCTCTCTCTCTCTCTCTCTCTCTCTCTCTCTCTTTTTCTTTGAAACAGGGTTTCTATGTGTAGCCCTGGCTGTCCTGGAACTTGTTCTGTAGAACAGGTTGGTCTCCAACTCAGAGACTGGCCTGTATTTGTCCTGCTGGGATTAAAGTTGTATGTCACCACACCCAGCAACTATTCTCCTTTCAAGAGACGGCTTTCTTGGTCTGCTCTTGGACCTTAATAGAAATTGAATATTTGATAATGGGCCACCAAGCTACCATGTGACTTGAGCTGTCCAATATGAACTGAGTATAATCTGACACACCCAGCTGCAGAGTTGGATGTGAACAGCAACAATCCATCATCTAAGGGATGTGATATATGTGTGATTGGGCCCAGGGTACAGGTCAATTACATGAAGAAGTTGCCCAAATGCACATGGGTCTTGCACGTGTTATAATGTCACCTGCCCCTACAAACACGTAACTTTAGCTTCATGGGGTGTGACCTGTGATTGACTGAGGAAGAGAGGATTCATGGGGTGTGGCCTGCGATTGATTGAAGATGAGAGACTGCTAGGACCTAGTTTGTGGGTATCTCTGCACACTATGCAAATATCACCCAGAAGTGGACAGTTAAGTATTACAGCTTCTTTCTGAGACAATCCCCAAGGATACCAGGGAAGGCAGATCTTCACAGTGGGCAGAATTTGAGGCAGTACATAAGGTTGTGCATTTTGCTTTGAAGGAAAAATGGCCAAATGTGCAATTATATACCAATTCATAGGCTGTGGCCAATAGTATAGCTAAATGGCGGGCATGTGGGAGGAGCTAAATGGCACGTGGGAGGAGCATGATTGGAGAGTTGATGAGAAAGGCATTTGGGGAAGAAGTATGTGGCTAGATCTGGAGGGCAGAAGGTTCTTGAGGACATCTCTTGGTGTTACCACATCCTGCAATTAAAGTCAGTGGGAAACTACACACCACCATCCGGGAAGGATAACAAACATCTCAGGAAAGAAGATATGCGTTCCCCCGTCAGGTAAAGAACTGAGACCTGCTGAGAGTAAAAGAAACACACGCAGAGTGTTACTAGTTAAGGCCACTCGACCCATCTAAAAAATGAGACATGAATAACACACTCCCGGAAACTCATAGCTGGCCACTGTGCAGAGAAAAAGAGAGTCTGCGGTGTTCTCAGGCATCGATGAGACATCTGTGTCTGACCCCTTTGCCGAAGAGTCAGAAAATATCTTGGAAGAGGAGGCTGAAAGGTTGTGGGAGCAAGAGCTGGTGAAATCCCCGACCAAACAGTACCATCTGGACATGACAGGACAACTGCACTCGGGAACTTACCACTTCTGTGGTTGCCTGCACAAGACATGCTCAGACTCATGGCCTTCAACATTCCACCATAGAGCCATAGGGGGGCTCACGAGCCCTCACCCCTAGTTGAGGAGCTACTGATATTTGATGGATGTTGAGGGAGAAAGAGTCATTTCCTTTAGGGGTACATTGACTGTTGACTGTCCTCCAGTGAGTGACCCATATATATATGTATAATATGCCTCTGGGCTGGTCTGTAAGGGATTAGAGGAGGAAGGAAGCTCTCCTCCAGAGCGAGTGGCTCCTTATGGTGGAGATCTAGACCCAAATCTGAGGGAGAAACTGTTGGCTACCCCTCCCCGCTAACTTGGAACTCTGCTCTCTTGGCCAGCATAGACTGAAGGAAGACCCGAGGCTCTCCAGGCATCCTCAAGGCTTTCCAGGACAGACTGAGATTGCTGAGGTGTTTGGCACCGAGTCTTTCTAGTGCGCTGTCATCACAGACAGTGAGTATCATGTAAGCGGATCTAAACATCCCCTTTTCCTCTAGAGAAGTGTGTGCATATACAATGGAGTTTGATCATATTCCCCTCCATTCCTTTTTACTCCTCTTCCATGGAACCCCTTTCCCTAACAAGCTCTCTCTCCGACTGTCTTGTCAGTGAGGAACCTTCTGAGCGTTATTAGGGTGCTTGCGATAGCATGGGTTGGGAATTATTGACTGTTATCATGGGCACCTGGGACAGGGGGCCCCGTCTGCTTTCACACTAAGATTGAAAATTCAGCAAAGAATAGGCTGTGAGTTTGTTAAATTACTGTTTTCAGTTGTTTGGGGGCAGCATCTTGATTTGTAGCCCTGGTTATCTTTGAACTTGTAATCCTCCTGCCTTAGCCTGTCTAGTGCAAGGTTTATAGGCAATATGCTACCACACCTGACTCAAATGGACTATTCTGTTCATGGTTGTATGTCAGCACCTCACAGTTTCTAAATGTCTGACCAGAGAAAATGTTTGTTGAACAAAAATGATATTTGACTTGACCTTCATAATACATGATATACAATATATGGCATATAATATGTGATATATACTATATGATATATAATATAATATGACATATACTATGATATAATATTATATATGATAATATATATTATTCTCTAAGTGGATAAGGGTTGGGGAGAAAAGAAAGATGTAGTGAAGCAAATACAAAGGTAATGAAAAGGCTGTACTCCTGAATACAGTGGCCAGTCTTTTGTATCAGTTCTGAGGGAGGTTAAGAGTCATTTGAGTTCAGGTGTTCAAGGTCAGCCTGAGCAACATAGTAATGTTGAAAAGCCAGAAAAACTTGTCCTCTGGGGCGTACTGGAAACTGCCTGCTAGGATTAAAGAGTAAACTATAAGAAAGAATATGGTAAACCGGGTGTGGTGGCACATGCTTTTAATCTCAGCACTCGGGAGGCAGAGGCAGGCAGATTTCTGAGTTTGAGGCCAGCCTGGTCTACAAAGTGAGTTCCAGAACAGCCAGGGCTACAGAGAAACCCTGTCTCAAAAAAAAAAAAAAAAAAAAAAAAACAAAAAACCAAACCCCCCAAAAAAAGAAAGAATATGGTAAAGCCGTATGTGGTGGAGCATGTCTTTAATACTAGTACGAAGGAGGCAGAGATGGGCAGTTCTCTGAGTTTGAAGCCAGCCTGTTCTACATAGTAAGTTCCAGGCCAGTCATGACTATATAGCAAGAGTCTGTTTAAAAAAAAATTAAAAAGAGAAAAAGAGAACAAATTAAGAGAAAGGAGGTTAGGTGTTGGCACTGGGAAAGCCTTCATGATGCGAACAAGGAATCTGAATTGTGTAGACTCTCATCTTGCAGGTGTTGTGGGGAGGCCTCAGTAGGTGGTTATCTCATTACCTCTGCCCTTATCTTTGACCTTTACTCATAGTGACTACATAGTAGCCAACACTTAAAGGCTACAAAAGATGGTGAGAAGTTCTCTGGAGCTCTGTATAGAGACAGGCTATAATGAACACTAACCTCTCCTTTTCTTTATAAAATTGTTTTGTAGTTAGCCTGAGAAGCCGTGAGCTACTGCGTAGCATTTGCATTTTGATGCACACGTATCATTACATTTCATTATTTGTCTCCCCTCCCCCCTTACCTCTTCTCTCTGGTCCTCTTTCTTCCTGAAAAGCTCTTGCTTTCCTGTCATGTGGGTTCCATTACCGTATTGGAGACAGGGTCTCATATAACCTCAGACTTCCTATGTAGTAGTTGAGATGTATGCTAAATAGACACTGGACCAATTGATACCTCACGGCTGATGAGATGAATTTCAACAGCCCTTCGGGCTTGGTCTATATTTACAAATTGCTTTGCTTGTATTATTTCACTCAAACTATTGAGTGAGTCTTCTAACTGATTCCCCATCAAACAAATCCTTGTCTAATGTATCCTCAACTGCCACTGAAAGATCTTAAGGTTTTTTTTTTAACCTTTATGTTATGCGTATAGATGTGTTGCTTGCACATAGGTCTGTGCACCATGTGATGCAGTGCCCTCAGTGACCAGCAGAGGGAGTCAGATCCCCTGGGATTAGGTTACAAATGGTTGTGAACTGATATGTGGGTGCTGGGAACTGAATCTGGGTTCACTGGAAGAACAACCATTGCTCTTAACTGCTGAGCCACCTCTCCAACCTCCCCTCCCATGCTTTTTTTTTTTTTTTTTTTTTTTTTTTTTTTTGAGACAAAGCTTGGAATGTTTCTTTGTAGCATATGTAACTTTTCTTCCTTTTTTAGATACCATCTTGACATACAGCTGACACTCTAGCCTCCCTCTTCCTGGCACTGGGATTGTAGGCATTCACCACACCACCTGGCACTGTGTAACTGCATATACAACTCCTGTTAAGATGGCTGTCACACCCTTACTGCTTTCTTTCTGTCTTTCTTACTGGCAACCAAGACCCTGGCTGGTGCAAGTGGTCTTTGACTAAACTATATCCAAAGACGTTTGGGTGACAAAATCTATTCTCTTTCTATTTAAGGACATTTCTTCATAATGTGGTTCTACCTGGTAACTCTTGTGGGCCTTTACCACCTTCTGCGTTGGTATCGTGAGAGGCAGGTGGTGAGCCATCTCCAAGACAAGTATGTCTTCATCACGGGCTGTGACTCTGGCTTTGGGAACCTGCTGGCCAGACAGCTGGACAGGAGAGGCATGAGGGTATTGGCTGCATGTCTGACGGAGAAGGGAGCCGAGGAGCTGAGGAACAAGACATCTGACAGGCTGGAGACAGTGATCCTGGATGTCACCAAGACAGAGAGTATTGTGGCAGCCACTCAGTGGGTGAAGGAGCGTGTTGGAGACAGAGGTACAAAGAAATAGTTTCACTTTTAATTTGTTTAGGCAGGAGTATGCAAAAAACAAAAACAAACAAACAAACAAAAAACCAAAAAAACAAAACAAAACAAAAAACTGATTTCCCTCTCTCAGCAGTTACCATTTGCTAACAGCTTCTCCATAGTGGTGAGACTTTGTGCGGACTCTCCTCCTTTGTGCAGGGATCTTGTCCTGCTTGAGTCCCCTCCCCCTCCTCCTTCCCCTCCTCCTCTCCCTCTTCTTTTCTCCTCCCCTTCTTCCTCCCCCTCCTCTTCCTTCCCCCTCCTCCTCTTTCTCTTCCTCTTCCTTTTCTTCCTCTTTCCCCTCTTCCTCTTCCTTCTTCCTCCCCCTCCTCTTCCTTTCCCCTCCTCCTCTTTCTCTTCCTCCTCCTTTTCTTCCTCTTTCCCCTCTTTCTCTTCCCCCTTCTCTCCCTCCTCCTGTTCTTCTTTCTCCTCTTCCCCTTCCTCCTCCCCCTCCTCCTTTTACCACCACCAATGAAATTCAACTTGTTCTGCCCATATATTTCCACTGGAGTTTGGTCACCGTAGAAGGGGCTACTCTCCCAGCAGCTACCAATTGCCAGTAATTCCTTTGCTATGGGTAGAACTTCATGCTCACCTCTTCTTTCCACGATGGAATTTTATGTGGTTGAGCTTACGCAGATCTTATAGGTGTTGTCATAATAGATGTAAGTTCATATGTTCAGCCTTCCTGTTGCATCCTGAATATGCTGTTCCCTTACACCCTGTGGCTCCCTCCTCTGTAATGACCCTTGAACCTTGGGAGGTGGGGCATGATATAGATCTGTCCTTTAAGTCTGGGCCTTTTACATTCTCTTATGCTCTGTACTTTGATCAGTCATTGGTCTCTGTGTTAATCACTGTCTATGGCAAACAGAAGCACCTCTGATGAGGGAATGATGAGGCTGGAGAGATGGCTTAGCAGTTAGGAGCACTGGCTGCTCTTCCAGAGGTCCTGAGTTCCATTCCCGGCAACCACATGGTGGCTCACAGCCATCTGTAATGGGATCCAATGCCCTCGTATGGTATGTCTGAAAACAGCTACAGTGTACTCATATACATAAAACTAAATCATTCTTTAAAAAAAAATCTATGGGTATAATGATACATCATTAGGAGTCAGTTTACTCCGATGCCTGTTTAGGAGAATAATAGTAGTTAGTTCTCCCCCAGGGACTGTGTGTGTGAGACATACATGTGCATTGGTTTGCATGTGGCGATTAGAGAACTTTTATGGAGTTTTCATCTTTATTTGAGCCCCACATAAACTCAGGTCATCAGACTTGCTAGGTCAGCACTTTACCTACCAGGCCATATCTCATTAGAGATTTTTCTTGTGTCACTATTCTTCTTCTTTTTTTTTTTAACGATTTATTTATTATTATATCTAAGTACACTGTAGCTGTCTTCAGATGTACCAGAAGAGGGTGTCAGATCTCATTATGGGTGGTTGTGAGCCACCATGCGGTTGCTGGGACTTGAACTCAGGACCTTCGGAAGAGCAGTCGTTGGTTGCCCTTAACCACTGAGCCATTTCTCCAGCCCGTCACTGTTCTTCTTATTATTTTTGTTACTACCAGTTTTTCTTGACACAGAGTTTCACTATGTAGCCCTGACTAGTCTGGAACTCCTATATAGACTAGGCTGGCCTTGAACTCACAGCATTTTTCCTACCTGTGCTGCCCGAGTACTCAGATAGCAGGTGTGCACTTTGATGGCCAGTTTTATTATTCTCTTGTAAAGCTTCTGTCTAAAGTGATTTTCTTCCTGGCCGAACATATTCCTTAGAATTTATTTTTGATTTTGAAAAGGATGTATGTATGTATGTATGTATGTATGTATGCATGCATGCATGTATGTATATGAGTGCTCTATTTGCATGTTAAGCCTTCATGATGGAAGAAGACATTCAATTCCATTATAGAAGTCTGTGAGCCACCATGTGATTGCTGTGAATTGAATTCAGGATCTCTGGAAGAGAAGCCAGTGCTCTTAACCGCTGAGCCAGCTCTCCAGCCCTAATTCCTTAGAATTTAAAATCTTGAAGTATTGTATAACCTCCCCTCTCTCCCCCAACCCCACCCTACCCCACCATGCCCCTCCAAGAATACTAAAGTTCACAGTGGTTGACAAATTTCCTTAAAATTTAAACCTGCAATCAGGGTTCTATCTTCTCTAGATTATTGCATTCCTTAGAGTTTGGTCTGACTTATAAAATAAAAACTGTCTTAGTTAAAGTTACTATTGCTGTGAAAAACCACGACCAAAGCAACTTGGGGAGGAAAGGGTTTATTTGGCTTACACTTCCATACCATTGTTCATCACTGGAGTAAGTCTGGACAGGAACTCAAACAGGGCAGGAACCTGGAGTCAGGAGCTGATGCAGAGGCCATGGAGGGGTGCTGTTTACTGGCTTGCTCAGCCTGCTTTCTTATAGAACCCAGGATTGCCAGCCCAGTCCTGCTAGGCCTGCCCCCATTAATCATTAATGAAGAAAATACCCTACAGCCTGATCTTATGAAGGCATTTTCTCAATTGAGGTTCCCTCCTTTCAGATAACTCTACCTTGTGTGTCAAGTTGATATAAAACTAGCCAGCAAAAAACCAACCAACCAACCAAACAAACAAACAAAAAAAAAACCCCAAGAATCAAAGCCCTTTTTCTACTGCTATATTTAAGAGCAATCTCTTTCTCTCTGTCTCTTTGTCTCTCTCTCTGTGTCTCCCTCTGTCTTTCTCTCTGTGTCTCTCTCTGTCTGTGTCTCTCTCTCTGTCTCTCTCTGTGTGTCTCTCTCTTTCTTTCTATCTCTCTGTCTCTCTTTCCCTGTCTCTCTGTGTCTCTCTCTGTGTCTCTCTCTGATATGATAGTTCACAGTTATAATCTCAGCATTTGGGAGGTTGAAGGAAGAGGATCATTAGTTGCAGGTCATTCTGAGCTATGGAAAGAGATCTAGTCTCAATTTTGTTATTTGTTTTTTGTCTTTTCTCTAGCATTTTTAGCTGTTTATTAAGAAAAATTTGTCAACGTAAGTAGTTGTTTTTATCAGAAATTTAAGTATTGATTTATGTTTTGTTGTTCTAGGACTCTGGGGTTTGGTTAATAATGCAGGTGTGTTACAACCATTTGCCTACATTGAATGGTACAGACCAGAGGACTACATGCCTATCTTTCAAGTGAACCTCATTGGTTTGACCCAGGTGACTATAAGCATGCTTTTCCTGGTAAAGAAGGCTCGGGGCAGGATCGTCAATGTCTCCAGTGCTTTGGGAAGAGTTGCATTGTTTGGAGGATTCTACAGTTGCTCCAAGTATGGGGTTGAGGCATTTTCAGATGTGCTAAGGTAACTGTTAGATAAAATCAAGAGTGCTGTGCATGCCACTCCTACAGACCTTGTGCTTTGTGCTCCCCACATCTTTTCTCTCACTCTGTAACCCAGTCTGGCCTGAATCTCACTATACAGCTCTTGTTGGCCTCAAGCGTAGGCCTTCCTCTTGACTTGGCTTTCTGCGTGCTGAGATTACAAGAATGAACTACCTAAAGTTCTTTGTTTGTTGTTGTTTTGAAACAGGGTTGTAGGTAGCCCAGGCTTCCACCTTACTTTTTCAGGTAGCTGAGGCTGTGTAGCCCTGGCTGGCCCAGAATTCACTATGTAGACCACGCTGACCCGGAACTCACAGGGATCCATATGCCTCTGCTTCCAAAGTGCTTGGATTCAAGGTGTTCATCACCTCTCTGTCCTTTAAAATCTGCAGTAAAACGTGTGTGTGTGTGTGTGTGTGTGTGTGTGTGTGTGTGAGAGAGAGAGAGAGAGTGAGAGAGAGAGAGAGAGAGAGAGAGAGAGAGAAAGAGAGAGCACTAAAATGGTGATTGTTTTCATCGAAGGTGGTAACTTAAATAGTTCGGTTTCAGGCATGAGGTTCAAGATTTCGGGGTGAAAGTCAGCATAATTGAACCTGGGAGCTTCAAGACGGAAATGACAGATGCAGAGTTAACCATTGAGAGAACTAAGAAAGTCTGGGAAGCTGCCCCTGAGCACATCAAGGAATCCTACGGACAGCAGTTTTTTGACGACTGTAAGTTGTGTGTGTGCGTGTTGTTTCTGTGTAGGTATGCATGTGGTGTGTGTTTCCCTGCACATGTGGAGAGAGCAGAGGTGGACTTTGGGTGTCATCTATCACTCTCCACCTTAGGTTTTTGTTTTTTTTTTTTTTTTTAAAGATTTATTTATTTATTATATGTAAGTACACTGTAGCTGTGACACACCAGAAGAGGGCATCAGATCTCATTACAGATGGTTGTGAGCCACCATATGGTTGCTGGGATTTGAACTCAGGACCTCTGGAAGAGCAGTCAGTGCTCTTAACCGTTGAGCCATCTCTCCAGCCCCACCTTAGGGTTTTTTTTTTTTCCCCTCATGAGACAGGATTTCTCTGTGTAGCCCTGGCTGTCCTGGAAACTTGCTCTGTAGACCAGGCTGGCCTTGAACTCACAGAGATCTGCCTGCCTCTGCTTCCTGCGAGTCAAAGGTGTGCGCCACCATAGCTGGGATCCCCACCGTAGTCTTTGAGACAAGGTCTCTGAACATGTTTGCTGCTCGTCATTTCAGTCTGACTGACTGGTTGGGAAGTCCCTGGATCTACCTTTTTCCATCCCGGGTTTACAGTGGTGTCCTGGATTCTGGGGATCTAACTCAAAGAATGGCAAGCAGACATATGCATGTTTTACCTGCGGTGTCCACAGCCCCAGGGTTTTTGTTGTTGTTGCTGTTGTTTGTTTTATCTTTGTTTTGGATTTTTTTGATAGAGATTATAGAGAAAATGGGTATGTTTGCATAAGAAAAAAAAAGACAGGCAGCTTCTATGAACACTCTTTGTCATGTACCAGGTACTACACACAAACACATAGATAAGGAATACAATTCATGATTATACTAATATGAAATGCCCATGCAAATCCATAGAGACCAACACGTTATATGTTGCCTTGAGTTCGTTGGATTGGAGAGAAAAGAGTGGCTTTGGGATTATATGTTTGTATGTGTATTTGCATATGTATTTATGTACATATGTATGTTTGTATGTGTTTACATGTGTGTATGTTTGTATATATGTATGTGTGTCTATGTTTTAGCTGTGTACATATGTATGTGTTTTACATGTGGATCTATGTGTGTGCATATATGTATGTGTGTGTATATGTATGTAATGCCAATTGGTGATGAATCACAGGGCCAGGGACATTCTAGGTGAGAACCTTACCATTGAGCCACACGTCCATCCTACAGGGCCTATTTTAGGAGTGAAGAAAATGTTCTAAAGTTCAACAACTCTAAATGATGATCACACAACTCTAAATACACTAAAAATCAAGAGTTTGTATATTTTAACTGGCTAGATTTTATGAGATATAAGTTATAACAAAAATGCATGGATTTATAACTGAGGGCCAGCAAGATAGCTTAGCTGGTAAAGGTATTTGCTATTTAAGCCTGTTGACCTGAGTTCAATCCTAGAACTCAAATAAAGGTGTAGGAGAGCACTGACCCCACAAAGCTGTCCTCTGACCTCCACATGTATGGTGTGCAATACACACACACATATAAATATGCATTCAATAAATAAATAATACAATTTCCAATTGAAAAAGGAGATTTGTGTACTTATATTGAACTAGGCGTGGAACTGAGTTTTAAAAATAAAGTTTACTGGGACTCAGTGGTTAAGAGCACTGAATTCTCTTCTGGAGGTCCTGAGTTCAAATCTCAGCAATCACATGGTGGCTCACAATCATCTGAAATGAGATCGGATGCCCTCTTCTGGTGTGTCTGAATACAGCTACCGTGTACTTACATATAATAAATAAATAAATTTAAAAAAATAAATAAAGTTTACTAATGGAGACAGATCTCTGTGAGTTTGAGTCCAGCTTGGTCTATGCAGTACATTCCAGGTCAGCCAAAACTACATAGAGAGACCCATATTCAACAAACAAACAAACAAACAAACAAAAATAAAGTTTTTTCTAGAGTTAAATAAGAGCACAGGTTTGTTCTTTATGTTTGTGATGACCATGTTGGGAAGCACAGGCTGGAATCCTGGTCTTTCCTGGAGTTAACTGTAGTTAGACTTCTTTGACCACGAGCAACGGAAACTTACAAACAATCCAGAGAAGAGCTGGCTGACCACCTTTCTCTGCTTCTTCAGTTTGCAGCACCACCAAACGAGAGTTGATGAAGTGTAGCAGGAACCTGAGCCTAGTCACGGACTGCATGGAGCACGCCCTGACCTCCACGCATCCTCGCACCCGGTACTCGGCTGGCTGGGATGCCAAGTTTTTCTTCATCCCTCTATCTTATTTGCCTGCGTCACTGGTAGACTACTTATTGGCCATATCTAGGGGCAAGCCAGCTCAAGCAGCCTGAAGGATCCCGGATTGGTGGCTGTTGGAATGAAGAAATGACTCAGTTATTCCCAACACTAGCTATCTGCGCAGACACGCTCTCTTTCCGAAACCACTCAAGTGGCGGTCTTTTCCTTTCCCTCCACCCCCAGAGACATCTGGTCTCACTCTATAACCCTGGCTGGCAGCAACTCATAGAAGTCTGCCTCTCTCTCAATCAAGGTGTTCCCATTCCAGGTCTATACAATTTATTACTATCTTAACCACTTTTTCCTGGGAATATTTCCATAGTATATCATTCTTTCTTGTCCTATTAAACAGAGCCATGTAAGAACAATTTTTTTCCCTTAGATTGATTTTTAACTATGTGTACTTACGTGTGTCTTTGTGTGGGTATGTTCATGGGAGTGTTGGTGCCTGAGGAGGACAAAAGGCAGTTGTGAGCCTCCCTAAGTGGTTGGTGGGACTTGAACCCTTGTCCTCTGCAAAAAAGCAGCAAGTACTTTAACCACTGAGCCATCTTTCCAGTCCTCAACTGAGTCTGCTTTGTTTGTTTTAATGGTTTATTTATTTTTATTTTCTGGTCTTTTGCTGCATGTCTGTGTGAGGGTGTCAGATCCCCTTGCTCAGCTTGCTTTTTTTTTTTTTTTTTTTTTTTTTTTTAATAGAACCCAGGACTACCAGCCCAGGGATGGCATCGCCCAAAATGGGCTGGGCCCTTGCCTCTTGATCACTCATTGAGAAAATGCCTTACAGCTGGATCTCATGGTGGCATTTCCTCAAGGGATGCTCCTTTCTCTGTGATAACTCCAGCTTGTGTCAGGTTGTCACACAAAACCAGCCAGTACACTTTAGATATTCTTGTTTATTTCCTGGTATGAGATGTTGTGAGAAATTAAATTTGTACTCCTGTTTCTAGTACAGGTTTATCATATTTTCCATCAATATTATTTGCATTGGGCATTAAGCATATGAATAATGTTTATTGTTTAGACACATATTTAGAGTAACTTTTTAAAAAACAGATTTATTTATTTTACGTATGTGAGTACACTGTAGCTGCCTTCAGATACACAAGAAGAGGGTATCGGATTCCAATACAGATGGTTGTGAACCACCATGTGGTTGCTGGAAATTGAACTCAGGATCTCTGGAATAGCAGTCAGTGCTCTTAACTGCTGAGCCATCTCTCCAGCTGTAGAGTAAAAAAAAATTTTTTTTAAGACAGAATTTCACTATAGAGCCTAGGCTGTCCTGGAACTTGCTATATATAGACTAAGCTATCCCCAAACTCAGAGAGATTTACTTTCCTCTATCTCCTGAGCACTGGGATTAAAAGTGAAGACCACCATGCTAAGCTTTAGTAACATTAAAAAAATTCCTTGGATTTAATTACTGCATTGATGTAAATTAAATAAAAGTTAAGACTCTGGGATCATTGCTGAAGAGGAAGCAGAAAGATTGTAAGAGTCAGAGGATCAGGAAGTTTGATGGGATACTATGTTTCCTAGTAACGTCAGGGATACTATGTTTCCTAGTAACATTAGAAGCTACACCATGTCTCACCAACATGGTGGCCTAAACAGGTGCTGAACAAGGACAACAATAAACACACTAATGTGGACCGGGAAGCCTAACAGGTCCCAACCCTACACAGAGAACTACAGGCAACTAAGGAATCCCAGAGTGGGAGAAACAGCCTTCTCCAGGGAAGAGCACACCCACTGGCTATCCAGTACCAAATGGATAATGTCAGCCCTGACAGTAAGAGTGACATATTACAGGCTGAGCAGGTTTTATTAGGGATATATATATGTATACACACACACACACACACACACACACACACACACACACACATGCTTGTAACAAAAAGAAATGGAAAAACCTGCATTTTTTTTTAAAAGAGAACAAGGAGGTACTGGTATATTGGGGGGGGGGCAGGGTTGAAGGGAGAAAGGGAAGGAGGAAATTATATTAGAACCTCAAAAGAAGGAAACAGAATTATTTGAGACAGGGTCTCTATGCTAGCCTTGGCTGTCCTGGAAGTCTCTATGTAGATCAGGCTGGCCTAGAACTCACAGAGATCCACCTTCTTCTGCCTCCCAAGAGCCAGGACTAAGGATGTGCACCACCACCCACCACCAACTCTTGTTCACTTATTGTGCTGGGAACTCAGCGTGAGTCCTGCTTTAGGAGACAAGTCTGAGAGTTTCTGAGGCAGTGGTCAGATGAGAGCAGAGAGGGTTAGACAAGTGAGACAATTTGCTTCGGGCAGTGGCTTGACTTAAAGAAAAAAAACACCTGTTTTCTTAAGATGGACCTGATGATACATGACTGAATGCTAGAACATGGAAGGCTGAGGCTGGACAGTCAGTTCTGGGACAACCTGCGCAACAAGTCAAGACTCTGTCTCAAACAAAACCAAAACAAAGCCCAAACCAAAACAAAGCCAAAAGACTCACTACCACAAACATGGAGGGTTTTCTTTCCTAAGAACAAGTTAGTGGATGACTTGTCTATGGTAGGGTTAATGAGTGTGTGTCTTCTAGCCTTTTCCTTCAGCATGTCTCCTCAATACAATGGGACATTACAGACATTTTCAAGGCATTAACAGTATGCTGGCTAGTTTTATGTCAACTTGATACAAACGTCAGTCAGGAGGGAACCTCAATTGAGAAAATACCTCCATGAGATCTAGCTGTAAGGCATTTTCTAAACTAGTGATTGATGGGGAGCAGCCAGCTCACTGTGGGCGGTGCCATCCCTAGGCTGGTGGTCCTGGATTCTATAAGAAAGCAGGCTGAGCAAGCCGTGGAGAGCAAGCCAGGAAGCAGCACCCTTCCATGGCTTCTGCATCCACTCCTGCCTCCAGGTTCCTGCTCTGTTTGATTCCTGTCCTGACATCTTTCAGGGATGAGCAGTGATTGTGGGAGTGTAAGCCAAATAAACCCTGTCCTCCCAAGTTGCTTTTGGTCATGGTGTTTCATCGAAGCTATAGTAACTCTAAGACAAACAATATAGGGGAGAAGGTGACGTTATCTACCTCTGTCATCTACCAGGAATATAAAAGATGTCTTAGAAAAGCCCATGCGGCTCTTCGCCTCTTCGTCTCTTTCTCTTCGTCTCTTCTTCTCTTCGTCTCTTCGTCTCTTCTTCTCTTCGCCTCTTCGTCTCTTTCTCTTCGTCTTTTCCTCTGCTCTCTTCCTCTGCTCTCTGCCTCTCTCTCTCTCTGCTTCTCTCTCTGCGTCTCTCTCTCTCTTCCTCTCTGCCTCTCTCTGCCGCGCTCTTCCTCTCTTGCTCCTGAGTAAGCAATAAAGCTTTGCCACAGGAAAAAAAAAAAAAAAAGAAAAAAAGAAAAAAAGAAAAAAAAAAAGAAAAGCCCATGCGGGGCTGGTGAGATGGCTCAGTGGGTAAGAGCACCCGACTGCTCTTCCGAAGGTCCGGAGTTCAAATCCCAGCAACCACATGGTGGCTCACAACCATCTGTAACAAGATCTGACTCCCTCTTCTGGAGTGTCTGAAGACAGCTACAGTGTACTTACATATAATAAATAAATAAATCTTAAAAAAAAATGTTTCATATGGCTACAAGGATAATTTAAAAAAAAAAAAAGAAAAGCCCATGCATTTTCCCTATATAGAGTGAACATAGACAGGACAATTATTACCCAAGTTGGGACACTTTGGGAAGAGAAGGCAGCCATTGTGAATAGCTTACAGAGGGATGCCAGCTATAGACCAGCAGTGCCCTAGGTAACGTGGTGCATCTCACTTTATTAAATTATGTCACACAAACCATCTATTTCACTGTGTGCCTCATATTAGAATTTGAATAAAAATGCCATTACAGAGAGCAAACCTGGCAGAGTTCCATGATGATTTGTAGTTCTAATGTCAGACAAAAAAATAGTCAAAAACCTTCTTTTGAAGGTCCATCCACTTTCTTTTCCAGTCACGGTGTTTTAAGTTCTTCTTCCTGAACCATGGCAAGGCTCATTTGTTACCTTCAGTGATTTGCTCCTCGATCCACTGGCTGTTGATTTACGTTTTCGAGTATATCAAGCTTTGTCAGGGTCCTGAAGTTCAGCCTAAAACATTCTGGAATGAATTTTAGGCCTCATCCATCCTAGGGACTTTAAAACCGACACAGAGTCACCAAAGTAGGAAGTGCTTAGTGAACCTGACAGATTAGCAAATTTTCTCCTTCTGTGTACTGGGATTGAAACCTAAAACAAAAGCTGGGCATAGTGGTGCACACCTTTAGTCCCAGCACTTGGGAGGCTGAGACAACTGGATCTCTATGAGTTAGAGGCTAGTCTGGTTTACATAGTGAGTTCTAGGACATCCAGGGCTACGCAGAGAGACCCCGCAACAAACAAACAAAAAGAAGCTGACACTGGACCTCCGGACCTAAGCTCACTGCTTTAGCTAGCCTGACTTGTGGTACCCAAGCATTCGGGCTCCTTGGGTCTCCACAGCCTCATACTGGGATTAAAGGTATGCACCACTGTACTGGCTGGTTTTGTGTCGACTTGACACAAACTGGAGTTATCACAGAGAAAGGAGCATCAGTTGAGAAAATGCCTCTATGAAATCCAGCTGTAAGGCATTTTCTCAATTAGTGATCAAGAGGAGAGGATCCGTTGTGGGTGGTGCCATCCCTGGGCTGATAGTTTTAGGTTCTATAAGAAAGCAAGCTGAGCAAGCCAGGGGAAGCAAGCCAGTAAGTAACATCCCTCCATGCCCTCTGCATCAGCTCCTGCTTCCTGCCTGCCCCGTGTGAGTTCCAGTCCTGACTTCCTTTGGTGATGAACAGCAGTATGGAGGTGTGAGCTGAATAAACCCTTTCCTCCCCAACTGCTTCTTGGTCATGATGTTTGTGCAGGAATTGAAACCCTAAGGCACTCACCCTACCCAGATTTTTATGTGGGTTCTGGGGATCCAAACGCAGGTCCTCACATTTGTTCAGTGAACTCATCACTGACAGCTCAGTCTCTAACCCCCCTTCTTCTCATCCTCACCTCTTACCTACTCAAAACCAGCTTTGTGAGCGTGTTTATCAAGTTTGAAACAAACTCACTTCGGCACAGTTCAGTTTCAGGAAGAACAATATACTTTGTTACAAGAGCAGAGCCCTCTGGGCTCTGAGGACACTGCTGCAGCTCTTGTACTGTGATCATCGCTTCTCTTAGGTGTAGGAGCTATCAAGAAGGACAGAGTTTCCCTCAACTTCAGGGACCTGACTTTAAAAGTTGTTTCTAGATGGTGTGTATAATGGTGACAGCTCAAGTGTTATAAAAGTATAAAAGGCACAGGGAAGGCTGGGACGGGTTGTAATGATTTTAGAGTCACAGAAGTAAAGCTGGATGCTCCCTCAGCCTCCGTGACGCAGCGTCTGGCTGTGCAGTTACAATAGGGCCATTATTTGTCTCTTGAAAGTGGGTCTCAAGGGGGTTCCAAAAGAGATTGTTTCTTGAACAGAGAAGTTGCTTAATAAATATTCATTGGGTTTGAAAGTAGAGGCCCTCATTTACGAGCCTCGCCAGCATGAAGATTTGCTCATTGGGATGTGCTGTGGGTTTCTGGTGTGGGTGGCAAGAGCAAGATGGGTTTATGTCGTACATCCAAGACGCACAGGCAAATGAATTAGATAGTTCCTCAAACTTTGGATGTGATTATATAATGAAGTAACCTGGAGCTAAGACATCTTCAGTCTAGATCCTGTCCCCTAAGCACTTCCTACTTCACTTTTGCTTCTATGTTACATTGTTATTTTAAAACAGTACATTTGTTGCAGAGAAAGGTTAACTGGAGAGGGAAACTCTGTTTTTTTGTGGCTACAGGGAAGCTGTCAACCATGCAGGGGTTAACCAGGCTTCTGTAAGAGACCCCCCCCCCCACTACCACCACCACACTCTACAACTGATTCCTCAGGTGGAACTTCAGTGGAAATGAGCTCAGGTTTGGGTGGAAGCCTTGTAAGTCTTGTGAGTTGCTTACATTGCCCCAGGGAAGGGATCTCAGAGCAACCTCTTCAGTGTCACTGACGGGTAGTTTCTCAGGAGGAAAGGGAGCAAGGGACAGATAGACAGACAGGAGAGACAAAAAGAATTTAGCATGGTGTGGTTGCTGAGTGGTAGGCAACAGCTCAGGCTGGTAAGGGGACATGGAACATCAGTAAGGTCTACCTCATTCTAGTACTCTGACTGCTGGAAAGTTTTGGCTATTTAGCAAATCTGCTTCATAACTCTACATATGCACACTCTACATATTCTTTTGATGTGTAAATGATTCTAATTTAGAAGCTGGAATAAGTTCCTGGCAGGAGTTGACCTGTTTCTGCCTGCTCTGGATTCGATGTGGCAATGGCAACTGCCTCCCTGTGGGGTGAGATGGATGCCGATGCCAAATCTCAAGACTTTGGAGCAGATCTAAGGCGAGGCAAGGACAGAGTTATGCTGCCAAGCTAAATAAGAGGCCTGGGTGCTGAGGTCCTGAGTCCTTCGGGGAAGAGAGGCTTGCAGCTTAAAGACAGGCATGGGGGCAGGTGTTTGTCCCTTTTCTGACCCTCCTGACTGTGCCACAGGGCCAACCGCTCCATGGGAAGCTGACACCTTTACCAGGCTACCCTCCTACACTCAGTCTAGCCCTGGTCCCTCAGAGCAAGGTCCCTGGCTCTCCCTGCAAGTGTCAGCCCATCCGAACAGACCTTGCTTTTACATTTTACTGTGTATTTATTTATTTTTGCAGAGAGGCTCGTCCGTGCCTCGAAACCTGGTTTGTAGCTGAGGGCAATCTTGAGCTTCTGCCCTTTTTGCCTTTACCTCCGTTCGAGGACTGCAGATGTGGGGCACCACCCCGTGTTTATGCAGCGCTGGGGATTTGACTCAGGGCTTCACGCTTGCTGGGTGGCAAGCAGTCCACCAACTGAGCATCATTCCTAGCCCCAGTCTAAAGCCCCATTGCCTCTTCTAACCCAAACGTCTTTCTTATTGTTTCCCATGGAACTAAGTCTGTACCAAGTGTGTTGACATAGGGCTAGGATTACTGCTGTGTGAGAATTACTGGGGGGACCCTATGGTTACTATTCTGTATGTTCTACTCTCAAAGGGTTGAGTTTGTAGATTAACCTATCTATATCTATAGGTTTTCTATGTGCTGTTTCTGGTAGCCATGTCTGCTGATGTTCCTGGCACATCTTCCCACCCTCGAAGCAGAGTTAGGAATCTTTCATTTCTCAAAAAGAAGTCAATCTCCTTGGTGGGTGGCATGGCCCCTCCCCAGGGACTTTTTCTAAAAATCAGTTAAAAAATAAAAATTTATTTAAAATTATTATCAAAGAGTTAAAATACTAAGATTTGCCGGGCGGTGGTGGCATATGCCTTTAATCCCAGCACTTGGGAGGCAGAGGCAGGCGGATTTCTGAGTTCGAGGTCAGCCTGGTCTACAAAGTGAGTTCCAGGACAGCCAGGGCTATACAGAGAAACCCTGTCTCGAAAAACCAAAACCAAAACCAAAACCAAAAAAAAAAAAAACAAAAAACAAAAAACAAAAAACCCTAAGATTTATGCAGTACCGGCAGTCAACATGCAGAAGAATGAAAATTGATCCATTCTTATCTCCCTGTACAAAGCTCAAGTCCAAGTAGATCAAGGACCTACACATAAAGCCAGATACACTGAACCTAATAGAAGAGAAAGTGGGTAAAAGCCTGGAACATATGGGCACAGGGGAAATTTTCCTGAACAGAACACCAGTGGCTTATGCTCTAATTGCAAGAATGGACAAATGGGACCTCATAAAATTGCAAAACTTCTGTAAGGCAAAGGACACTGTCAATAGGACAAAACGGCAACCAACAGATTGAGAAAAGATCTTTACCAATCCTACATCTGATAGAGGGCTAATATCCAATATATACAGAGAACTCAAGAAGTTAGACTCCAGAGAACCATATAACTCATTAAAAAATGGGGAACAGAGCTAAACAGAGAATTCTCAACTGAGGAAACTTGAATGGCTGAGAAGCACCTAAAGAAATGATCAACATCCTTAGTCATCAGAGAAATGCAAATCAAAACAACCCGAAGATTCCACCTCACATCAGTCAGAATGGGTAAGTTCAAAAACTTAGGTAACAGCAGATGCTGATGAGGATGTGGAGAAAGAAGAACACTCCTCCATTGCTGGTGGGATTATAGTCACTCTGGAAATTGGTTTGGCGGTTTCTCAGAAAATTGGTCATAGTATTACCTGAGGACCCAGCTATACCACTACTGGGCATATACCCAGAAGATGCTCCAACATGTAATAAGGACACATGTTTCACTATGTTCATAGCAGCCATATTTATAATAGCTAGGAGCTGGAAACAACTCAGATGTCCCTCAACAGAGGAATGGATGCAGAAAATGTGGAACATTTTTACACAATGAGTATAACTCAGATATTAAAAACAATGACTTCATGAAATTCTTAGGCAAATGGATGGAACTATCATCCTGAGTGAGGCAACCCAGTCACAAAAGAACATACATGGTATGCATTCACTGATAAGTGGATATTAGCCCAAAAGCTAGGAATACCCAAGATACAATTCACAGACTATGACGCTCAAGATGAAGGAAGACCAAAGTGTGGATGCTTCAGTGCTTCTTAGAAGTGGGAACAAAATACTCACAGGAGGAAATATGGAGAGGTTTCAGTGGAGAAGAATTTCAGTATGTGGCCTAGAGATTGTTTTTCTGTTATCTTGGTTATGAATGTGGCTGCTTTTTGCCCTTGTCTGAAGAATCTAACTGTGTCTTAGTCAGGGTTTCCATGCCTGCACAAACATGAAGCAAGAAGCAAGTTGGGGAGGAAAGGGTTTATTTGGCTTACACTTCCATACTGCTATTCATCACCAAAGGAAGTCAGGACTGGAACTCAAGCAGTAAGAAAACAGGAGCTGATGCAGAGGCCATGGAGGGATGTTCTTTACTGGCTTGCTTCCACTGGCTTGCTTAGCTTGCTCTCTTATAGAACCCAAGACTACCAGCCCAGAGATGGCACCACCCACAAGGGGCCCTCCCCCCTTGATCACTAATTGAGAAAATGCCCCACAGTTGGATCTCATGGAGGCACTTCCTCAGCTAAAGCTCCTTTCTCAGTGATAACTCCAGCCTGTGTCAAGTTGACACAAAAAACCAGCCAGTACACTGAGGTTAATAAGGTAAAGAGATTTATATTAATTGTATTGACCAAGGATGCTTCAAAAAGGCCTAGCAGAGATTTTCTTCTCTGATTTAGTCTCATAAAGAGCGTTTTGATCAAGGCTAGCAAACTTAAAAAGAAAAAATACAAACTGTATGGTTCAACGAATAAAGGGGCACCAGGAATGGAGCTGACTCCTATGTTTGAGGAGATAAACAGATTAAGAGATTGGTGACCTCAAAGCAAGATCCCATCCTGCTAAGCTTATTGTTTATGCTTTTGTAGTTGAACAAGGGACTTGGTTATTATTTTCATTTGTATTTTTTAAAGATTTATTTATTATATATAAGTACACTGTAGCTGTCTTCAGACACCCCAGAAGAGGGTATCAGATTATATTATAGATGGCTGTGAGCCACCATGTGGTTGCTGGGATTTGAATTCAGGACCTTTGGAAGAGCAGTCAGTGTTCTCAACCACTAAGCCATCTCTCCAGCTCCAATCATTTGTATTTTTAATCTGAAATGAACTATAATCCAGAAACGGAGGGCACACTTGTGAACCAGATCTTTTTTTAAAAAACTTGTTTATTTATTATATGTAAGTACACTGTAGTTGGCTTCAGACACCCCAGAAGAGGGCGTCAGATCTCATTACAGATGGTTGTGAGCCACCTTGTGGTTGCTGGGATTTGAACTCAGGACCTTTGGAAGAGCAGTCAGTGCTCTTAACCGCTGAGCCATCTCACCAGCCCCTGTGAACCAGATCTTGAGGCTGGAAGGTACAGGCTTTTGATCCAGATCTTGAGGAACAGTGGCCATGAAAAGCTTAGACCCAGGCATGGTGGCACACATTTTTAATCCCAAGAAACAGAGGCATGCAGATTTCTGAGTTCAAGGTGAGTTTACAGAGCAAGTTCCAGAACAGCCAAGCTTAGGCTATAAAAAAAGAGTTGGAAAACAGAAATCTGAAGATAATGTAATAAAAGAAGGAGGGCATGCTCCAGCTTTGTAAGCAGCAGAACTCGGCAGCTTTGATGTGTGGCTCTGGCTTTAGAGTCAAGAATACAGGGATTACCAAGACAATTAATGCTGGTTAGCTGGCGCTAAGAAATTAGTGGCGATTAAGAAGAGACCAGCATCACTGGGGTAAAATCTTCTGAGAAGTGTTTTCTGAGAGCACAAAGAAGTTGTGTTCTCATGTTATCTCAGAGATAGTCAAGGTTGTATCTCATGTTACAGTTGGACTAGGTCATGTGTGAGAGTCACCCAGGTGGTACTGGTTTTGAAGGCATGAAGGGGTCATAGAGAGCAGCTGAGGCTTGGCACTATGGGAGGCTAGGGAAGGCCATTGATGAAGGTGCAGCCTCAGTTGCAGTTGATAGCCCAAGACTGAAGGGGCCATGCAGAGAAGTTAGATACCATAAAGGGAGCCTATGAGAGGCTATTGGTGAAGCCTAGTTGTAGTGAGAAATCCCCGAATGTTAGAGATCTGAGTATCATGGGACGATCACCAGGAAAAGCAGCAGCAATGGAGTGAAATCAACCAGAGCCTAGAGTACTACAGAGGGCAGAGCTGCTGCAGAAGTGACTCAAGCCCCTTGGAGGAGCCCAGAAGATGGTATGTGGATCCCAGACATTGAAACAAGAAGCTGTAACATTGAAACAAGAAGTGGTAACACTGAAGCAAGAAGCTGTAACATTGAAACAAGAAGCTGTAACATTGAAACAAGAAGCTGTAACAGTGAAACAAGAAGTGGTAACACTGAAACAAGAAGCTGTAACATGGCTGGTGAGATGGCTCAGTGGGTAAGAGCACCTGACTGCTCTTCCAAAGGTCCGGAGTTCAAATCCCAGCAACCACATGGTGGCTCACAACCACCCCTAATGAGATCTGACGCCCTCTTCTGGAGTATCTGAAGACAGCTACAGTGTACTTACATATAATAAATAAATAAATTAAAAAAAAAGAAGCGGTAACACTGAAACAAGAAGCTGTAACATTGAAACAAGAAGCTGTAACAGTGAAACAAGAAGTGGTAACACTGAAACAAGAAGCTGTAACACTGAAACAAGAAACTGTAACAAGAAGCTGTAACATTGAAACAAGAAGCTGTAACAGTGAAACAAGAAGTGGTAACACTGAAACAAGAAGCTGTAACATTGTAACAAGAAGCTGTACAGCTGAAGCTGCCTTGGAGACTCAGAGCTTTCCTGTTCTCCAACCTTCATAACTTTCATTTACCAACCCTAAAACATTTTCTTTTTACATCCTCAGAGTTTACATAAATGTTACAGTGTATTTCTATCCAATTATTCATCATGAGACACAGGTGGTTGGTTATTGGGAACAGTAACTAAGTGGAGGAATACAGAATGCTACATTGAAATCTGTTTTGCGAGTTTATCTCTTTTTTGAGTCTGGTAGCAAGGTAAACTGTCTTTCTCAGCTGGAGGTTTGGGAGAGTGAGGCCTGAGGCTGGATTTTACATGTGAAGAGAATGGAGAAGGCAGTTAACTGAGAAACCCATCCTCAGTTACAAGTGTAAAGCCAAGTTTACGGATTTTATAGATTTTTTTTTAACCATACTCAATGAATTTACAAAATCAATGCCAAGATAAAGACCATTTACCCAATAGTCTTAAAAGATTTCTTGAGAGCAGAGAGCAGAAAAATCATGGAGATAAAAGATTTAAGAGTGGAAAGCTGTAATGTAGAATCTTAGAGATAAGAGACTTAGGGACCATTTGCTTGTGTGGTAGCAGAAGCTGTTACAGTCTTCGAGAATGTGAAATTAAGTGCGCTGTCTTTGGCCATTGTGCTATACTGAGGCAAGGCAGTGAGATTAAAAAAAAATCTATGAGTCCAAGAAAGGAATTGAGTCTGAGGAGAGAAGCAGAAAAGGAGTTGAAAAGATGTTTGCACAGGGAGGGAGAACTGTGCAGCCACCAGGGGTGAAGAGGACTACAGAGAACTCCACCCAAGGGAGGGTCCCAGCATCACATAGGACACAAGGGCACTGGGAAGCTGCTGGACTTAGGCAGTTCCTAGGGGAGATGAGGAAGTTCCAGGAAGGAGCTGAGAGGAGCCATGAGGCAGCAGAGGGAGTTAAGTGTCACAGTAACAAGAATTTCAATCTGGGGCATCTGGAGTGGAAACTTAAGGGTTCTTTGGAGAGTTAGTTGTGTTGGGTGGTGTTTTGCTGGGACAAACACGTGAAGGGACATTTCATTGAAGTGGACACAGGTGAAAGGCTAAGGCAGACTCATGAAGGAACATTTATTTAGCAGAAGCAGACACAGGAGAAAGGATGTTCTGCTAGAGCAAGCACATGAAAGGACATGTGATGAAGGATGCTTTGCTAATGACACACATGTATTGCATTGTGTAGTTGAGCTGCATTGGTGAGACTCCATAGAGAGAAATGCACCAAAAGACTTCTGGTGGTCTGCTGCAGTTTCTGGCCACTTCTGTGAACTCGGGCTGATTGGCAGAGTGATGTCATCGGAGACAGATAGTACATGCTGAGGTAAGACCCATGGAGACACATGATGTTTGGAGGGTATAAATAGGACTTGACAGACAGTGACTAGGGCTGAGCGTGGCTTGGTTATGGGTCTTGAATCTTCACTGATCTTTGCTTCCTTGAGAGAGAGGCACAGGGGAGAACTTCTCTTGTCATCCCTCCAGGTCCCTTCTGCTGACTTGAGCAGAGGCTGAGGCCTGGCTGTCTCTGCTAGGTAGTGCCACTGCTGCGGATTCATGTTTGCTATCCTGACTCCATGGAACTAGACTGCTGGTGCATCTGTGAAGTGTTTGTGAGTGCATGCAGCTGCTGCAACTGCTGATTTCTAGACAACACAGATGGAAGTTGCTCCATAGAACCTTTCTAAACAGATCCACTTCCCCCATATCCTTTCCTTTCCACTGCCTCTGGTGGGTGGTGGGTTTCAAGAGAGGTTAAAGCATTTAAGAACCATCATTAAAAGTACCCTTTGAAAAAATTGAAGTGACAGGCATCCCCAGAGAGCTGAGAGACTAGTCAGAGAGAAATGTCCCAGATCACAGGAGAGAGGTGTACCTTTCCACCTGATTGGGACCCGGTAGGGCAAGGAAGTTTCCTAACACACTGGAGTGGCTTTTGTAGTAAACATAGACAAAGCAGAGAACTCTGTAGTGACCCTTGACCACTAGAAGGGGAGAGACGAGTGGTTGGAGC
The DNA here is from genome assembly GCF_000001635.26 of Mus musculus. Classification (NCBI taxonomy): domain Eukaryota; kingdom Metazoa; phylum Chordata; class Mammalia; order Rodentia; family Muridae; genus Mus; species Mus musculus. The sequence continues at coordinate 127,977,855 of NC_000076.6, read as the reverse complement.
AAGTAGAGGAGAAAACAGCTAGAGCGGTACATGTGTCTTAGTAAGTAGAACTGCCGATGTGGTGGGGCCCGAAGGCCACAGAAGGGAGATGCTCACACGGTGGGCAGCCAAAGAGGGCAGAGCTGTGAGAGAACACTTCCTGAGTAGCTGGGGAGAGATGGACAGTTAGGTAAGGGAGGGAAAAGGTAGCTAAAGATGCAGATTCTAGAATTAGATTTGGTGGTGGTGGTGGGGAAAGCCAACAGAAACAAATGATCTGTGCATTTCTTTTTCTTTTTCTTTTTTTCTTTTTTTTTTTTTTTGTTTTTTCGAGACAGGGTTTCTCTGTGTAGCCCTGGCTGTCCTGGAACTCACTTTGTAGACCAGGCTGGCCTCGAACTCAGAAATCTGCCTGCCTCTGCCTCCCAAGTGCTGGGATTTTTTGGGTCACGTGACTGACATAGGGAGCATGGACGTTTGCTCCGGGTCAGGAATCTAGAAGGGAGCAGGGAGGCACCTACTGTCTTAGGTGTGTACCTGGGTTCCGGGGGATGGGGGTGGGGGGTCTCAGACTTGCTCTACCTCATCAAGTTTCCTGGTGTGGTCAGCTGTCGTACAGGACATGGTTACTCCTGGGTATGGTGGAGGAGAAAGTTTATTGTAGATATGAGGGAGACATAGCAAGAGGCAGACATGTCTGGGAGAGTCCAGAGTGGTCATGACCATGAACCAGGTGGGTAGAGGGGGAGGGGAAGGGAGAGAGGGAAGCCAAGTACAGCAGCCAAGAGACCAAAAGAAGGGGCGAAGAGAGTGGGGAACCAAAATGTCTGGATTATAAAGGGAAGAGTCTCTAGTGGAAGAGCAGCTGGAGAGTTCAGGGTAGAGGACAGGGTGCCAGCCATGCCCTGTAACTGCTCTTCCAGAGGTACTGAGTTCAATTCCCAGCAGCCACATGGTGGCTCACAACCATCTGCAATGGGATCCAATGCCCTCTTCTGGTGTCTGAAGATGGTGACAGTGTGCTCATATACATAAAATAAATAAATAAATCTTAAAAAAACAAAACAAAACCTAAAAGCCCAATAGGTAGAGACTGAGGTGGAGTATGATTTATTTTGTGTGCCTGGCCCTTTAAAGGATTCCCGAGGGCTGATCCACTGACTCTTTGGGAATACTTAGCCTAGTATTGCTTGACTCTATGACCTTTCATGTCTGTTGCCTCTTAGACTCCTGGGAACAGGAGAAGATATAAAAAGCCAGTAGAAGCAGAGAGTGGTTGAGTACGGTGGGAGGAGAAGACAGTAGATGCTGGAAGAGAGATTGAATAGGGCTGGAAAAGAGAAGAGATGGAGCGAAGTGGAGGTAGGCAGTTGGAGTGACTTGTGCTAGCACAGTGAGAGGACAGCTGAGCCAGAGGAGATGCTGTTAGGAGATAGGAGAACCCACACACAGAAACGCTGGGAGAATGTGCAGGCCAGGTCAGCTTCCATACATGCCTTGAACAGGCCCTTTAGCCACTTGTCCTGGGTTTGAAACTTAAAAGCTGCCAGGTTCTGTTGCCTGCCATATTTGGTGGGTGTTGGTTCCAGATCTTACCAGCTCCCAGAGTTTTCTGTAACTGCGGATACCAACAAATCAAAGAAACTCATTCTAGCTGAACCTGAAGATGCCTGGCTAGGCAGGAGGGCAACAGGCTTCTAACAGAAACAGGATTGTGTTTCTTTGACAAAAAACCAAGACTCGATGGATGGCAGGTTGGGGAACATTTTGCCTAACCTTGAGTAAATGCAGAGTCATGAGACTATTGTTTAAATGGGCTGAGGGATCGAGCAGGAATGAACAGAAAGAATGCGGGGATCTGTACCTGTTTGGGAAGAACATGGATTGATGTATTTAGCTATACCTCATTAGTTGACTTCTTTTGAGAAAAATAGATTTTTTTTCTAGACTATTGGGTAAGTATAAAAAAATATTTTTTCACTTAAAGGATTTGGATCATCAACTTCCATCTGTGCACTTAGGGGTGGAGACAGCATTGTGCAGGTGAAGGGGGGAAGTCAAGCATGGAGAATTATTGTCAATCAAAGCAGATTACAGGTGCAGGGGTGTGAAATCCGAGATCCCTCTTACAGTGGGCAGGAATAAAGAGAGTCTTAAGAGAGGATTATCCACCTAGGAATGTGATATGGGGCACTGGAGGCAGGAGGGCACCATGGAAGGAGTAATCTCATCTGGTTGTGTTGTTTTGAAGGATGTCACAGGGGCAGGCTGTGGGGAGACTCTCCTGGAGTCTCCCTCCCCTGAAATAGGGTAGAGAGTTGAACCCTGCCTGGATTAAGTGTGCTGGTGTTGCCTCTGTAGCTTTAACCTGGAGAACAATCCCAGAGCTGAGATCTCAGTGACGATAGGGACGGTGAGGAGAGCCAGGTTGGTCCTCACCCACAGGAGGGTTTTTTTAACCAGATTCACTTCCTGGGTGGATTTCGAGGGATATAACTTTGAGGAGGACTTTGGTAGGAGTTTATTTGCAGTTTGGTGGGAGGAAGCTGAAATTTAATAATTTAGGATCTTACATTAGTGTATGGGCAATTCTGTTGGGCTGCCTTCAGGGACCTAGCAGCTGCTGCCAAGTACACCATGTGTGTGCAGTGAATAAAAGGCTACCTGACTGATTACTCTATTGCTATCAAGAGACCCCATGTTCAGGCTGGGCGTGGCGGCAGAGGCAGGCGGATTTCTGAGTTCGAGGCCAGCCTGGTCTACAGAGTGAGTTCCAGGACGGCCAAGGCTACACAGAGAAACCCTGTCTCGAAAAACAAAAACAAAAACAAAAACAAAAACAAAAACAAAAAAGAGACTCCATGTTCAAGGCAACTTTTATAAAATGAAGCATTTAGTTGGGGGGTGGCTTACAGTTTTAGGGGTTTAGTCCATTATCATGGTGGGGAGCATAGCAGCACCCATGGGTTAAAGCGGTGAGAGTTATATCCTACTAGTGAGGCTGAGAGAGAGAGGACTGGGCCTACCATGGGCTTTGGAAACCAATCCATCTCAAATAGTTCTGCTCCTTCATCATTAATCATTCAAATATCTGAGCCTAGGGGGCCATTCTTATTTAAACCACCACAAGGGCCTTCCTTGCTTTACTTCTGAAAGGGCTTTGGAGTCTCTTGAGAGAAAAGGGGAGATTGTTGTATGGGTTTTGATTAAGATGGGACTTGAGGGTGCCAGGCATCCATGGGATAGTGGTTCAGAGTTCATTGTCTCAGGCTAGTGAGTATTCAAGCTTGGAGAGTTCAAAGCCAAAGCAAGCTTTATTATGAAGAACTACAGGTAAGTTTGAAATGGAAGGAAAGTGAAAGAAACTCTTAGAGTAGGAAGGCTTTCCAATCAGACCTTGCAAGTATCTCAAAGGGTGTTAGCTCTACCGAGCTCTCTCATTCTTGCAGCTGGCAAGAGATAGATGTATTTGTATCTTAGTTGGAGTTTCTTTCCTCAGATAGGGGTAGGTTTCTTGTTAGCTGTCATCCTTAGAGTTTAGTCTGTTATAGTTAGCCACATTGGATACAAGGTTATATGTAAGGACAATAGGAACGTTTCTCAGTGGTTTGGGAAGGAGCAACAGCTGGCTTGTGGTCACTGGTCTAGAGCCAAGCCTTTTTATGAGCTGTTTAGTTTGGTTATTTTATACCGGACTACATGCCCCCTTTCTTCCTCAGTGTTTCAGACTCTGTGATGTTTTCAATTATTATTTTATATGTATAAGTATTTTGCCCAAACATATGTCTATGTGCCACATGTATCCCTGGTGCCCCAGAGGCCAGAAGGAACCATCAAATCCCTGAAACAGAAGTTACAGGTGATTATGATCTGCTCTGTGGGTGCTGAGAATTGAACCCAGGTCCTCTGAAAGAGCAGCCAGCACTGTTAGCTTCTGATCCTCCAGTCCCTTGTTCTTTCATTTTAACACCACTCCCCTCTTTTTGTATTGAGTTGGTTTTACGAAGGCCATCTATTGCTGGGCATGGGGCCTATCCTTAAGAGTGGTTTGTTTCCCCAGTGAGACTCCCTTGGAGAAAATTAATTTTTCATTTTCAAATGGTTATCAATTAGAGACAGTTTCTGGGTTAGGGGTGGGGACAGGTATATGCCTGTCCTGCATGGCCATGGAAAGGACGGAGTGACATGGTTTCCCACCGATGGAGCAGAGCCAGTAGGGCATGGGCTTTCACAAGTGTTGAAGGTTGCTGGGCATGAGGCTTCTTTGTATAATTAGAAACGGCATGAATCTAGGAAGTGAGACTGCGTTCCTCAGCACAATTGTAAATGCTGTGACCTCCAGGATAGCCCTTAGGGATGTGGGTAAGAGCTCTGAAAACATGAGTTCAAGGATATATAATTTCTCAACTAGTCAAAATATAAGGATGCACTATGAATTGTATGAGGAGCTTCACAGACCTAAAAGGAAAAAAGGCAGCTGGACAAATGAACCAAGTGTGTCAGAAAGACACAAGGGCAGGTGGATTTCTGAGTTCAAGGTTAGCCTGGGACGGAGTGAATTTAGGTCTAGGCATGGTGAAAACAGTGATCCGAGAGCTGGATCTCACCTAGCTAGCTTATTGTCTGTGCTTACAAAGGCAGAAATTGCCTTTGTCCTTACTACCCTTTCTAAGAATCAAGGGTACATATACAAACACACACACACACAAATACACAAATTCAACCAGTTGAGTCTATTCTGCTGTTTATGTTCATATGGTTTCAGGGCTGACCATTTGTATGGAACAACCTATTAGGGGGTTCATCCCTGGGATGTCTGACTCTCTCTCTTAGCAGCCATCAGCTGCCTATAGTTCCTTACCCAGTGAGACCCTGTATAGTTTTTCTCCTTTGCTAGTATGTCTGTAGATATTGACATTGTTCAGATATTGTTTATACAGAAAAATGTAATTTTTAACTATATGTGTAGATGTGTGTTTTTCTGTGTGTGTTTGTACATAATTACAGGGCCTCTAAAACAGTGTTGTATTCCCTAGAATGACCAAGACTGAAGGCAAATTTTTATTTTCCAACCCTCTTTTTATAACATTTTAATTACATGCAAGTATTTCGGGCAAGCAGTACAATAAGTATAATAAACTACTAACAAAGCAGCAAGCGAAGTCCCCTGATTACTCCCATGACAGTTGTTAAAAAGGGCTTGTCATAATGATGGAAAAACTTGAGCCCACTTCCTTGTCCAAGCCCAAAATCTTGCCTGAAGTCTAGTTCCACCCGAAGACTAAAATTCCTGCCTTATCCTACTTCCCTATTATAGCCTAAAGTTAGATTCTTTCAGAAACTTACTTCCTTATTATGCCCTACTGTCAGATTCCAGTCTGAAGCCCATTTCTTCGTCCTTAGCCAATGTCAGACTCCTGCCAAGTGGTACCCCAGAAGGCTTTTCACAGTAGAGCTGGTATTAAGAGCTGCCTCACACGGGTGTGGAGGATAGAACTCAGGTTGTCTGCAAAAGCATTGTGCTTTCTTAGCTAATAATGAGCCCCATGAAGAGCTTCAGCCCCATGAAAATAATCTTGGCTCTTAGTGCCAGAGGCATTTTCCATCTTCTGTCTAGCTTTGCTCCTGGTAAGGGTCTTTTCTGGCTAGCACATGCTACTGTAGCTGACTGAAAATTGCTGTTACGTGAGCTTGAAAATTGCTGAATTTTTCTAGGCACAATGACACAGACCCATGATTCTAGCTTTTAGAGGCAGAGGCAGGTGACTTTCAAGTTCAGGAAAAGCCAAGATGAGACCTTAAACAGCTCTCTCAAAGTTCAGATAATTTAGGATTCATGCAGTTAATCGGTTTGTACCTTAACTTGAGGTTTAGATTCCCTCTCAATCTGCAGAAAGCAATTTAATCAGATATCTTTGTCTGGCTGGGTGTGGTAGCACATTCAGAGGCAGGTGATCTCTGTAGTTTAAAGTAGACTGGTCTACAGAGTGAATTCCAGGACAGCCAGGGCTACACAGAGACACCCTGTCTTGAAACAAAAACAGTAGCAAAAAGAGAATTTGTTCCAAACTGATACAGAAGATGTGTTATCCTAAGAGTCATCCAATCTTTCTTCCCCTCTTCAAAGCTGAGGGTATCAACATTAAGACTAAGGTATTTAAAAAATTATTTATTAATTTTATGTGTATGAGTGTTTTGTCTGCACATGTGTGCACATACCAAATAGCACCCATGGATCTCAGAAAAAGATGTCTGATCCCTGGAACTGGAGTGACAGACGGCTGTGAGGTGCCATGTAGGTGTTGGGCACTGAACTCTGCAAGAGCAGCAGGTGCCCTTAACTGCTGGGGTATCTCTCTAGTCCTGAGCAATGTATTTTTAAGATTTAAGAGAGAATCGTGGGGCTGGAGAGATGGCTCAGTGGTTAAGAGCACTGACTGCTCTTCCAGAGGTCTTGAGTTCAGTCTCCAGCAACCACAAGCCTCACAACCATCTATAAAGGGATCTGATGCCCTCTCCTGGCATGCAGGTGTACATGCAGACAGAGCATCATATACATAAAAAAATCGAGAGAGAGAGAGAGAGAGAGAGAGAGAGAGAGGGAAAGAGAGAGAGAGAGAGAGAGAGAGAGAGAGAGAGAAAACAAATGACTTTGTTGTGACTTTAAATGAATTACTGAACCCGTAAGATGAAACAGTTTAAATGGATTAGTAGCCAACAAATAATTTTCAATGAATTAATAGTTTAAACTTTTCTTTTAACCTATAGCCCAGTTTTTCGTGTGATGCTGTGAAGATTTCCAGATGTTTGATAGATGTGGACAGCAAGACAGCTGGGCTGCAATAAGAATGATGGTTAGGATACAATTTGTTTCTCTCTCTCTCTCTCTCTCTCTCTCTCTCTCTCTCTCTTGGGTCTGGGTCTCTTGTCAAGTAGCCTAAAGAGAAATAAATTAAAGATATCTGTGTCATAAGTTTGAACTACAGATCATGTGTTGCTATGAAAAGTCACAAAAAGGTTTTGCTTGTTCAAATCCCCAAAGGACGAAATTCCACTCTCTACAAACAGAAACAGCCCCAAGGCTAAAGCTCTTCCTTTCTTTAGTCATGCCTGGGGCCCAGGGTCACTGGAAATGGGAGGCCTGCAAGAAATAGCAAGTAATATTAATTCCATCTGAATTTGGAATTCAGTAACAGGAGGGATATGGGCAATCTGCAAGCCAGGCAGGTTGAGTTACAGAGAAGCCTACAATTTAGTGGTATCCCAGGCCTGTGGCCAACCAGGAGAAACAAAACCGCTTTGTTACCTCATGACAGTGATCACTAAAGACTCCTTAGGGATGGGCTGAACACAGAGGAGAGTTTTAAGCCTTAACACAAGCAAGCCCTTCCCCCTTTTCCACATCCTCCGTGTAATCAGGAGGGCACACAGTCCTGCATATTACCCAGGGCTTATTATTATTTTCTCAGTCGTTCCTTTCTCAAGAGGGCATGGGCTTGTCCCTACATCTTACACCTTGTTTTTTTTTTTTTAAAGCATGTTGGTCACATGATTTTGTAGGCCAGATTGGCTGTCAGTAATTTTCTGCTCTAAATTCCTAGTTTGGCCGTGTAGGGGTAGCTTTGTGGAGGTTAGGTTTCAGTGTGCATCGTGGGGAAGGAGGCTGGTAGCATTATTAGTGTCTTCCATTCAATCGTTACTAGGCCAATACTGGCTGGGTGTCCCTTTACAAAAACCGAAAGGTCAGAATTTATTTCTTACAGTAATCACATACTTGTGCATGTCGTGCCTTGTTCAGAAGATAAACATTAACTCTAACTGGAGAATTCAAATGTTCCCTGACCGAAGGTCTTTCTGATAGGGCCTATGGAATCAAAGTGTGGTGTAATTTCTTATCTTTCCCACACACACTTGCTGGGGATCCATTCCAGGTCCCAGGGCTTCATGTGAAACAAACTCTGCAGGAAACCTACACCCCCCCCCCAGCTACATTCTCAGCTCATGAGACTCCTAAATTCTTACTCCCCATTTCTGTTCCTGACTCCTCTAAGACTGACTCTCACTCCCTACCCTGCCTGCTTCAACTTTTTTTTTTTACATATAGTACATGCATGTGGTGTGTGTGTGAGTGAGAGAGGGAGGGAGAGAGAGAGAGAGAGAGAGAGAGAGAGAGAGAGAGAGACTATGCTGTCCAGAAGAGGGAATTGGAGCTACATAGAGTTGTGAATCACCAGAAATCCAGAAATGGGTGCTGGGATCTGAACTCAGATCCTCTGGAGGAGCAGCAAACGCTTTAAAAAAAAACATTTATTTATTACTATATGTAAGTACACTGTAGCTGTCTTCAAACACACCAGAGGAGCGTCAGATCTCATTACAGATGGTTGTGAGCCACCATGTGGGTGCTGGGATTTGAACTCAGGACCTCCTGAAGAGCAGTTGGCGCTCTTAACTGCTGAGCCATCTCTCCAGCCCCCTGCTTCAACTTTGAGTCTCTTCATTTTTCTTTCTTTTTTCTTTTTTCTCATTGTTGGATCTAATTTGTATTGTTCAGAGGGGCCATCCACGGGAGCCCGACTGATATACGAGGAGCCACATCCCTGAAGAAAACTGAAGCTTTCTCTCCTAATGCCAACAGCTGCAATAGTGCTTCAGTTACGGGGGCATGTAAGATTAAATAGGAGGGTATAGCCGATTCCTTTCTTTGAGACCAGCGCTAAGATGCAATTGAGGGATGGTGGAAACCATGTGCATTATTCTCAATGGGTCTTCCCCAGGAAACAGAGGAACCCAAGACTCATTTTGCAGTCTAAGCCTGAGATTCATTTCACACAGCGCCTTGTCCAAAGCCTATCAAATTGCTGCCTCCTAGAACCTATAATTCTTCCTTTTCTTTTGTTTAGCAAGATGTCCCATGGCTCCTTAATGTGTGGGCTCCATTCTGGTGACTTTGTTAGGCATCACCTTTTGTCTGGTGGCTTCAGAATAACTGGGATAAGAGAACTTCAAGGTCCAGCCTCTTATCTGAGAAGATCGGTTCAAAGGAGGAAGATTTATTCTGACTCATGGTTCTAGTTTGGGTCCATTGTCTTTAGATCTGAGGCAAGGCAGAGCATCATGGGAAACATTTGGTAGAATAAAGCTGCTCACTTGCCCTGGAGTGGTTGGGAAAGGGCACAGTGTGTGTTACCCTAGAAACCAGATCACCTGGTTTCTGTTGTAGATAGCCCTGGGGCTAATTATATTTGAAGTGATTCAATTCTCCTGTGAGTAGTTTCCAACTAGGAATGAGTCTGCACTCAGGTGATTTCCTGTAAAACCTGCTTCCCACCTTAATTTGTAAAATAAAGGAGATCTGATGATTGGGCAGATAAAATGGAAGGTGCAGCAGAAGGTGGGAATCGAGAAGAAGGAAAAAATGGAAGAGGGAGTGGACACAAAGGAGGAAGAAGAAAAGTGGAGCAGAAGCACATGGCCTGGAGAAACCTCAAGTTCTAAGGGGTCTCATAGATGGAGAAGATGGTAGTGTAGTGGTAGATCTGCCCAGTCTAGGTGCACAGCATGTAATCATATTAACTGTGTTGTGTTTTCATTGCTGGGGCATATTTGGGATGGAGATTTACCACAATAAAATGGTGTCCAGTGTATTAATTTGAATTCAATTAACCTGATATATGTTCAGAACTAGATAGGGAATATTAGTCACTGATTCCAAGTAGAGAGTGCAGTAATAATTGCCTGCTGTGAACAGGTATTAATTAATAGAAGTCTGTGGCTCCAGGTAGAGAGCATAACAGATAGATATTATAATAGATATTAATTAAATAAATGACCGTGGCGTGGCTCCTGGTAGAGAGCACAATAGATAGATGGTATAATAGGATGGCTGCTCTAGGCAGAGAGCTTAATTAAAAACTATCTGATTCCTATAGGCAGATATTAGAGGAAGTTTAAATTAATTGCTTTAAAGATGGTATAAAGATATATTGCTCTAATAAGTCTTACAGGAGACTCATATTCTGTCTCACATGGGCTCCACGGGAATTTTGGGTTTAAATCCTGGTTTGACTAGATGCCTCTTATAAGCAGGTATAGATAGAAGTGTGAATCAGTTGTTTTAAAGATGGTATAATAAAGTCTGCAGGAGACTCCTATTCTCTAATGTGGACTCCATGGGCATTTTGAATTAATATCCTGTACATAGACCCAGAGACACACATGTTTGTACACACAGAAATCCCATAGACACTTAAACCAAGAAGCCATGATATATACACAGAGAATCTGTAAAGTTAAAAGGAAAAAAAAATGCCTGGCAACATTACCCGACACAGAACATCCAAAGATCTCCCTCGAGCTCCTTTTGTGTTGGTGTCTATTGCTGGGCTTGGGGTCTGTACTTGAGAGGTTCGTTTCCCCAGTGAAACTTACTTGACGATCCATTCCCCTTGTCCTCTAACCCCACACTCTCACCTAACCTCTGTGGTTATACAGATTATAGCTTGCTTATTGATGGCTTAACATAAGAAAACATGGATTTATTTAACATAAAAACAGACATGTTAGGGGGCTAGAGAGATGGCTCAGTGGTTAAGAGCACTGACTGTTCTTCAGGAGGTTCTGAGTTCAATTCCCAGGAACTACACTTAGAGCTTACAACCATCTATAATGGGATCTGATGCCCTCTTCTGGTGTGTCTGAAGACAGTAACAGTGTATTCATATACATAAAATAAATAAATCTTAAAAACAGACATGTTGGTCGATGGAATAGAATCAAAGACACAGAAATAACCCCACACACCTATGGTCAACTGATTTTTGATACAGAAGCCAGAAATACACAGTGTGAGGGGTGGGTGGGGGTGGGGAAGACAGCACCTTCAACAAACGGTGCTGGTCAAACTGGATAGCTGCATATAGAAGAATGCAAATAGATCCAATTTATCAACCTGCACAAAACTCAAGTCCAGGTGGATCAAAGTCTCCACCTAAGGCCAGTAACACTGAGCCTGATAGAAGAGAAAGTGGAGAGCAGGCTTGAACTCATTGGCAATGGAAAAGACTTTCTGGACCGGGCGCCAGCAGGCACTAAGGGCAATAGTTAATAATAAATGGGACCGTGTGAAGCTGAGAAGCATCTGTAAGGCAAAGGACACCGTCATTCAGACAAATCAACAGGTTACACAATAGGAAAATATTTGTTGCCAACCACATGTCTGATAGAGGGCCCGTATCTAAAATACATAAAAAACACCAGAGATCAAGAAAACAACTCAATTAAAAAGTGGGGTATGGGCCAAAACAGAGTCCCCAAAAGAGGAAATTCAAATGGCAAAGTGCAATGTCCGGTGGTGCACACCTTTAATCCCAGCACTTGGGAGGCAGAGGCAGGCCAGCCTGGTTTACAAAGTGAGTTCCAGGACAGCCAGGGCTACACAGAGAAACCCTGTCTCGAAAAAAACAAAACAAAACAAAACAAAACAAAACAAAAAAAATGTCCAACATCCTTAGTCATGGGGAAATGCAAGTCAAAACTACTTTGATCTTACACCAATCAGATTGACCAACATCAATAAAACAAATGATCAGTCAGATTGGCCAAGATCAAAACAAATGACAGCTCATGCTGTTGAGAATGTGGAGAAAGGAAAACATAGGACACTTGCTGGTGGACACTTGCAAACTTGTACACTCACTGTGGGAAGCAGTGTGGTGGTTCCTCAGAAAGATGGGGTCTATTTACTTCAAGACCCAACTGTACCATTCCTGGCCATATACCCAAAGGACACTTCATCCTACCACGGAGGCCCTTGTTCAGCCATACTCAAGATTTATAGTAGCCCCACATTGGAAACAGATGTCCATCAATAGATGGATGGGTAAAGAAAATGTTTACACAAAAGAATATCTAATTACTCAGTCACTTAAAAAAAAACCACCAAAATTATCAGGTAAATGAAAGAAATTAGAAAAAAAAAATCCCAAGTGAGTTAACTCAGAACCAGAAAGACAAATATGGTATCTGGTTATATATTTTGGATATTTAAGGGTCATGGGTCTGCAGTTTGCCCTCTTTACCAGTTAGCTATTTTCCTATACTTTATCTGGCCAAAACTGTAAAAGAAATATGGTTTTAATCCTTTAAAAACACTTTTTAAAAATGTGTGTGTGTGTGTGTGTGTGTGTGTGTATGCGTGTATGCACGTGCGTGCGTGTGAGTTCAGGTGCCCTCAGAGTCCAGAAGAGAGCACTGGTTCCTGGGGAGCTAGAGTTGCTGCTGGTTGTGAGCTGTCCTGTGTGCATGCTGGGAACTGAACTTGGATTAAGAGCAGTACACACTCAAACTGCTGAGCCACTTCCCCAGCCAGCTTGGTTTTATTCCTTTTTTGTCTGAATCTCCCTAATTCTCATCCCCTCCTACTACCCAGCAGTCCAGAGTAAACCCGAGTCGAAACATCCGGTCACTAGTTTACTATTTACATAAGAACATTCACATTTTTTTAAGTCCTAAAACAATCACTATGCCACATGAGTTTTTCAGTTATAAAACACATCTCCAATTTATTCCCAACCTAGCTCCCTGGAATATTATTTGGCTATCTCAGCTCATCAGGGACAAAGTAGTTTGTCTGATGAACTGACTTTTTTGTGTGTTCTTGGCTAAACTATGTCCTCCAGGAACTCCTTCCTTCATTCACTGAGCAGCCACAGCAACGCTACCACCATCTCTAGTCTGGGACATCTTGTTCCTCAGTGTCTCACTTCTCCTCTCCACTAAGCACGCAGGCCCCCGACCTCCAAGTGTCTGTCTAGCTGTCTGTCCAGTAAGTTGTTGAAGCCCAGGTTTTGTCTTGGAGATGGTTCACTACTTGCCTCTTTGGTACTTGTACAGAAGTAGTAAACTCTCCTAAGAGGCATCAGGAAGAGTCACGCAGCAGGGATTAGTCGTTTTCTTTGAGAAATAACATCTAGACTTCACAAGTCCGAGGATGGGTTTGCCAGAGTTAGAGGGGAAGCTCCTACTTGCCTTTAATCTAATGTCGCCTACTCTACCCTTAGCTACTAAATTTAGTGTGGCTTCTATCCAAATGATCTACAGCAGGTAAAATTGTAGCTCAAGCTGCCAAATTCCTACACTGTTGGGTGATTATTCTAAATATAGAAACACAAAAATAGTTCTGTTTTAAGTTGACTATGGGAAATTGTTTTTCTGGTTGGTTAGGCTCAACAGTAGACTTTACACGTGTCTATGTGTATCCTTGAGACAAGAGCTTGCTGTGTAGAATAGGCTGGGCTTGAACTAGGAATCCTCCTGCGTCTGCCTCCTGTGTGCTAGGGTTAGCACCACCGGACTTGTTTTTGTCAGTTCATACAAATTAGAGCCACCTGGCAGGAGGGGCCTTATCTGAGGAATTGTCTCTATGGGATTGGCCTATGATGTACTTTCCTGTCTTCTTCTTCTTACAGTTTACAGTCCACCATGAAGTGAAGGCAGGACAGGAACTCAAGGCAGAAGATGACTACAGGACTCGAGGAACAGGTGATGTCATGAGACCCTAACCTTCCGTTCACAGTAGGGTGTCACAGCTGCTGTGAGAGCAAGAGCCAGGAGAGTGAGTGGAGCCCAGAAGTCTGTGTTCCACTCTGCTCCACTGGCTTCTACATCTTTCTGCACTCTGAGCCTTGGAGCAGGGTGTGTCTTAAGATTTCTGTTGCTGTGATGAAACATCATGCCCACAGCAACTTGGGGAGGAAAGGGTTTATTTCCCTTACATTTCCATAGTACACCATCACAGACGAAAGTCAGGGCAGGAACCTTGGGGCAGAGCTGATGTGGAGGCCATGGAAGGCCTCTGCTTCCTGGTTTGCTCCTCAAGGCTTGCTCAGCCTGCTTTCCTTTTCTTTCTTTCTTTCTTTCTTTCTTTCTTTCTTTCTTTCTTTCTTTCTTTCTTTCTTTCTTTCCTTTTTTCTTTTTCTTCTTTTTCTTTTTTCCTTCTCTCCTCTCCTCTTTCCCTGAGCCATCTCGTCAGTCCCCGGGAACATTTTCTCAGATGACTCCAGTTTGTGTCAAGTTCATTTAAAACTAGCCAGTGTAGGACAATAGAGAGGCCACATTTATGGCTGAGGATAGTCACGTATTCTTAGCCAGTTGAGCAGTTAGGAATCTGCAGTTACCACTGCTCACAGCTAAAAGAAGATTCTCTGGCCAGACATGACAGTAGTTCTGATCTATAGTCATAATCAAGTATTTAGAAGGCAAGTTGACAGATATATCGTGTCTACTTAGCAAAGCAAGTGTATGAGGCTCTGCACTAGAACTTTGGAACTCCCCATTTGATCTGACCAGATTTATAGTATGGGGTATATATTCATTCCTGTGGGGTCTCAGATGTAACGTGAAGGGGTTGGCTCTATAAAGTAGTTTTACATTTCACTGCTTAGATTTAGGGACAAGAAGAGTGAGAACGTGGGTGATCTTAAGGTCACTAAGTAAGCAAAATTCATCTGCTGTCTTTTTTTTTTTTTTTTAGTACTTTTTAAATATCTATTAAAAGAATTCTAATTTGCATGTTTGCAGTCTGCTCTGGAGAATCAGGGAGGGTCCAATCCAGTAGGCAGGGATGAAAAGAAGTCCTTTACTCCAGGAAAGATTCTTGAGGCTGCCAGAAACTAAGAGTGACAGATGCCGTTCAAATAGATCATAAGGCTGTGTACATACCAGTAATCCCAACACCGGGAAGGTAGAGGCAGAAGGAGTTCCGAAGTAAAAGGGCAGCCTGGTCTGTATAGTGGGTTCCAAACAGCCAAGGTCACATAGTGAATGAAACCCACTTTCAACACTTCCACAAGGCTTGTCCCCCTTGAAGAGTCTCTAAACAGCTAAAGAACTGGCTTGGTTCTATAGTCTCACTTCTTTCCCCTACTTGGTCTGGCTCAACCTTTGATACAAAGGGGTGGGATACAGAGAGCAACTTTTACAATGTTAAAAGTTTTCTCTGTGGAAACAAAGAACACCCCCAGGATCCCAATGTTAACTAAAGGCTCCAAGGTTAACTAGAGATTTCTGGAGGGGGGTGGTGCAAGTTAATTTATCCATTTTTAAATAGCTACAAAGTGCCAGGCTCTGACACAGTTTGATTTCTAAAGAACACTCAGACCCAAGCCCTGGTTGTTCGTTCCAGGGCCCCACCACCCAGAGTCTAGAGGCTGGCAGAGGGAAGTGCAGCCTGGCACCTTCTGACATTTGACACCTTTGACATCTTTCTGGCTAGCAGCAGGGTAGAGGATTCAGGTCGGAGCCCCTGGTTTATTTAGCTGGTGAGCTGTGCAGCTGCAGGTTGGGTAAAAAAAAAAAAAAAAAAAAAAACCTTTAATGATTCAAAGTGCAAAGGGAAGGTATCACAGAGGCCGAGTGCTCAGCCCTGGCGGCTGCCAATGAAAGAACCTAGTGGGGAAAGCCCCACTCAATTCTCGTTCGGCGTGCACCCAAGAATCACGAACAGACGACCACCTTGATGTAAAAGCATGAGGTAGTTTAATGACAGAGCTCCGGGCCGACACATATCTTCCGCAGGAGACAGAGGTGTTGACCACATGGTGGAGCCATAATGGCAGAGCTCCGGTTTGAAATATCTCACACAGGAGACAGTGGTTTCGACCCCGAGGCTTGGAAGCTAGGGACTTTTATAGAAAAGGGGTGGGGCTGGGGAGGAATTGGCACGGTTTCACATGATTGGTCCATTTAAACATCAACAGACTGTCAGAAGGGCGGGAGATAGGGAGGCACTAGGCCAGTCAGGACATGTAACTACAGGCCTGCCTGGGCATGTCCTGGCTTGTTCTGCTATGTTCTCAGCCCCAGGTTTCAAAGCTCACAATCAACTCTTTGGGTTATTTGACATAAATTACATGAATCACGTCTCAAGTTTTATTTCCTTTCACCTCAGGTGTACATGGCTCCACGGAGGTTCTCCAGGCGGTGCTGCTGCTGCTGCCTGCAAGCCTTGTCTTTCTTGTGCTCTTCATAACTGTCATCATCAGCGGGCACCTCAAGGCAGCACAGAGGGCAGGAAGTTGTCTTACTTAGCCAGGGCAGAATGCAGTTGGAATGGAGGAGATGATGGCAGGGCATCTTAATCGCAGTCTCCTCCTCCTCAAATTCCAAAAGGCACACCACATGGGGCACTTGAGATCTGCTGCCCGGGGCCCAGCTCCAAGCCCTGTGCACTCTTCTCGAGAGTTACAGCAACATAATTGTTGCGAGCTTCACGCTCAGGGTTCAACGGCTCGAAGTCGTGCTCATCAAAGTAAGACGCCATGGCTCCTGGGCTGCCAGGCTTGTCTGACCCATCTGCTGTCTTTTACACCTTCTTTTGAGATGTCTTCAGGAAAATGAACACTATTTCTCAGCCAGCAAGAAACAGAAACTAGGAATGGAGAGATGGCTCAGCGGTTAAGAGCACTGACAGCTCTTCAAGAGGATTCCCAACAACGACATGGTGGCTCACAACCATCTGTAATGGGATCTGATGCCTTCTTCTGGTGTGTTTAAAGACAGTGATAGTGTACTCACATAAATAAATAAGAAAATCTTTAAAAAATTTTTATTTTATTTTTAATTTATTTTTTTTACACTTGATATTCCATTCCCCAGATGTGGGAAGCCACATATGCCATTACAAGGCGCTGGCAACTGCTGATCACCACACATAAGGTTGGGTAAACAACCAATGTGTACATATGCAGTAAAGTTTTTTGCCAAGTCACTGCCTGGCCCGGGCATGATAATGAGGTTCTGTGAGGTACTGAGAGTATAACCAATCGGATGAGAGACATGTAAATGAGGTTCTGTGAGGTACTGAGAGTATAACCAATCAGATGTGAGACATGCAAATGAGGTAGAATGCATAACCAATCCGGGTGTGAGACACGCCTCTCGTAGGCCTATATAAGCAGCACCAATTCTGGGCTCCAGGTCTTTTTGCCTCTGCAATCAAGGTCTCCCAATAAACGTGTGCAGAAGGATCCTGTTGTGGCGTCTGTTTTGTTGGCGAGTTGGGCGCTCACACCCGACCACCCCCATCCACCCTCCCACACCTCCTCCCTACTCCACCTCATTTCCACATGGACGCCCCCCTCCCCACCTCATCTAACTTCTAAACTCCCTGGGGCCTCCAGTCTCTAGAGGGTTAGGTGCATCATCTCTGAATGAACACAGAACCGGCAGTCCTCTACTGTATATGTGTTGGGGGCCTCATATCAGCTGGTGTATGCTGTCTGTTTGGTGGTCCAGTGTCTGAGAGATCTTGGGGCTCCAGATTAATTGAGACTGCTGGTCCTCCTACAGGATTGCCCTTCTCAGCTTCTTTCAGCCTTCCCTAATTCAACAGGGGTCAGCTGCTCTGTCCGTTGGTTTGGTTGGGTGCAAATATCTGCATCTGACTCTTTCAGCTGCTTATTGGGTCTTTTGGAGGGCAGTCTTGATAGATTCCTTTTTGTGAGCACTCCATAGCCTCATTAATAGTGTCAGGCCTTGGGACCTCCCCTTGAGCTGGATCCCACTTTGGGCCTGTAGCTAGACCTTCTTTTCCTCAGGCTCCTCTCTATTTCCATCCCTGCAATTTTTTCAGACAGGAACAATTATGGGTCAGAGATGTGACTGTGGTATGGTAACCCCATCCTTCATTTGATGTCCTGTCTTTCTGCTGGAGGTGGGCTCTATAAGTTCCCTCTCCCTACTTTCTGGCATTTCATCTAAGGTCCTTTCCTTTGAGTCCTGGGAGTCTCTCACCTCCCAGGTCTCTGGTGCACTCTGGGGGGGGGGTTCCCTCAACTTCCTATTTCCTGAGGTTGCCCTGTTTATATTCTTTCTGCTGGCCCTCAGGGCTTCAGTCCTTTCCCCTCACCTAATACCAGGTCAGGTTCCCCTCTCCTCCCTACTCCCAACCCCATCCACTTTCCCTCCCAGGTTCTTCCCTCCCTTTCCATTTGTGATTGCTTTTTTCTCTCTTCCAAGTGGGACTGAGGTGTCTTCACTTGGGCACTTCTTAAAAAAATCTTAAAAGAAAGAAAGAAAGAAAGAGAGAAAGAAAGAAAGAAAGAAAGGAAGAAAGAAAGAGAGGAAGAAAGAGAGGAAGAAAGACAAACTAGATCCCAGAAGGAGGTGTGGCTCTTTTCCTGTGTCCCCTTAATTTTTCCTGTCTATCCTGTCTCAGGACCACAAATATATGAAATAAAAGGACAGTGTTTCAGATCACTGCAGGGAGAATGAGACCTTATGAAATGGTGTTGGGGCAGTTTACCAAGTGTGTCAACACCAACCCAGGGCTTCTCCAAGTTATTCCTCAAAGCCTGCTCTGTACACCGATTATGATGCCATACTATGCTCTGCCAGTAGAGAGCGAGGTGGAGCGAGATGGTACAGGAGGAGGGAGGAGAGCTTCCAGAGCCAAGTGTGCAATGTCAGGTTCTGTCCTTGCAGCCCTTGACCTCTCAGTCCCAGACAGGGACATTTGGTGGAGGTCCTTCCCTTAATGCGCCCACGTGTGTGTGTGTGTTTGTATGTCCCTCAATAAACTCATAGTCCTTGAACCTACTGCAGCTGCTTACGACACCTGCTCAAGCTAGCCGCAAGCTTACCCATGAACCCCTGGAAGGGGACATTACCCATCTCAAAAAAGCAAAGCAAAGCAAAGCAAAGCAAAGCAAAGCAAAGCAAAGCAAAGCAAAGCAAAGCAAAGCAAAGCAAAGCAAAGCAAAGCAAGCCAAGCCAAACCAAACCAAACCAAACCAAACCAAACCAAACCAAACCAAACCAAACCAAACCAAACCAAACCAAACCAAACCAGTTTTTAAAGATTTCAGGCTTGAAGAATGAAAATCTATCTACTGTGTGCCTCTTCTAGATGACATCTTAAAGATGAGTGTTTCGGCTCACTGTTTCCTTCATATCATTTTTTTACTAAGACATGAGGATTTTGCTGAATACTCTTTGGTTAAGATAAGTCTAAAATAGGGAGTTTCAGGTGGAATGTGATTTTTGTTGTCTTTTCTCTTTTTTTTTGGGGGGGGGGTCAGGGTTTTTCTGTGTAGCTCTGGCTGGCCTGGAACTCACTCTGTAGACCAGGCTGGCTTCAAGTGCTGGGATTAAAGGCGTTTTTTTCTTTTCTTTTTCTTTTTCTTTTTCTTTTTCTTTTTCTTTTTCTCTTTCCTTTTCTCTCTCTCTCTCTCTCTCTCTCTCTCTCTTTCTTTCTTTTTCGAGACAGGGTTTCTCTGTGTAGCCCTGGCTGTCCTGGAACTCACTCTTTAGACCAAGCTGGCCTTGAACTCAGAAATCCGCCTGCCTCTGCCTCCCAAGTGCTGGGATTAAAGGCGTGAGCCACCACGCCCGGCTGGCGTTTATTTTTCAATTACATTTCTCAAAAGTTTCTGGTCCCTTAAATAATCCATTTTAAAAAGTTACATTGAAAAAAGTCATCTTTTACTGGAGTCTTGTGAGCATGGTCTTCTGTCTCCTGTGGTGAGTATGTGTGTGTGGCCTGGGGGGGGTGGGGGTGGGGATGGCAAAGAGCAACTTTAGATACCATACCTCAGACACTATCATTTTTAGAGACAGAGTCTTTCATTGGTCTGGAACTCATTAAATGGGCTAGACTGGCTGGCCAGGGAGTTGAGAGATCCTCCTGTCTCTGCCTCATCAGTTCTGGGACCTGGGACCACAAATACCCAGGATTCCTTCCTTCTTTTCTCCCTTCTTTCCTTCCTTCCTTCTTCCACCCTCCTCCTCTTTCTTTCTTTCTTTCTTTCTTTCTTTCTTTCTTTCTTTCTTTCTTTCTTTCTTTCTCTCTCTCTCTCTCTCTCTCTCTCTCTCTCTCTCTTTCTTTCTTTCTTTCTTTCTTTCTTTCTTTCTTTCTTTCTTTCTGTCTTTCTCTCTTCCTGTCTGTCTTTGGGGTAGGGTTGGCTTCTCTGTGTAGCTGTCTCTCCTGGAATTCTCTTTGTAGACCAGGCTTGCCTTGAACTGACAGAGATCCTCCTGTCTCTGCTAATCCCCAGTGCTAGGATTAAAGGTGTGTGCCACCAGGCCAGGCTTGTATACCCTGCCTTCTTAAAAAGTGTCTTCTGGGGATCAAACTTTCAAAGTGAGCACTTTACTGAATGTGACAACTTCCGAGCTCTCTTTCTGGAGTCTTGACAATTAAATCTAGTAGATGCAAGATGAAGATAGTAAGTAGACGAGAAGGCGCTCACAATCTGGATTTGGTAAGTCTGAAAGAGTACCTATTCAAAGTGATCAAGGCAGATGGGCATAGTGGGACTGTGGTGGAGTCAGAGCACACAAGGGAGCAAGAGATGACATTGTCAGGTGTGAAGGCGGGTAAGCGTGAAACCAAGCTTGCTTCTTAGGTAAATACCTTTTCATAAATACCTACACAGGGTTCCCATAAGAACATGTCAACTCTTCCAAGCTCATTCTTCCGGTGATCCACATCCGAGTTCCTCCCTAACTATGCCTACTTCAGAGGCTGACTCTGTAACCGTGTTTAGCAATCTTCTGGAGCAAATGTCTACACAAATTGCTAAGACTAATGACAAACTAATAATAATAATAATTAGTCCCCTGCCTGGATGGCCTCTCCTACCTCGGCGTGCACAAGGCCGAGACTATCCCCCTTCATAGTGACTTTGGGTCTCACAGGCTCTAAACAGAGGGAAACAAGTCCTCAATACCTAGGCTGTGCATGGGCATTGTCCTTTGAGCAACTCCCATCTTCTGGTGTCAAATTCCAGACCTCTAACATCTGTACCGGTAAGGAGAAAGTGACCTTGATAGTAAATAAATATGCTTTTCTCTCAAGAGGTGCGTGAATGTGTGTGTGTGTGTGGGGGGGGGGAGGGATAAAATGAGCTGAGTCCAAGAATTTATCATTCACCATTCTCATACAGGGTGAACAGCTGTCTTCTAACACTTCCCTGTCCTGATGTGTCGTGTTCCCTGAATGGGTGAGCTGCAACGGCTTCCTTTAGTTGCCTGTAGAGGTATTTTGTCGCAGGAACTACACAAGCAACGAAAGTTAGCCAGTGAGTTTATTGGGGTTTCCTACAGAAACGTGAGTGCAGGGGCACTTGTGGGAGCGCGAGTGACTCTTGCCATTGTGTCCAAAGCCAGCACCAGTGTAAGCGATGACTCGCAAAAGTTGCTGCTACACCGAGTTCACCTCCTGTACCGCTAGCATCCCCTCCCCCGCACCTCTCCCGGAACCTCGAGCATCAAGATTACATACACCTGGGCCTGGGGTGGTGGGGTAGGAGGAACTGAGTGGCTGGCAGCTCAGGTGAGGGGATGGTGACCCTCTTCACTCCTCTGAAGGGATGTTCAGCAGGCCTAGCTTTGGGAAGGTCTCCTAAGGGTGCTCAAGGCTGCTTCGGGTTCAGGTGTGCCACTCCTGGACCGCAGTGTTCCACAACAGGGGACTCCGCACAGCTCTGTGGCTTAACAAGCCATGGGTGTGAGAAGCCAACTGGTCCTTGAGCAGGTTTTGGATCAAGAATTTCCACCTTCTTTGAGATCCCTGCCCTACTTTACTCCACACTGCCACCTAGTGGGCACACCAACAGAACAGCTCCTCCTCATCCCAGAGAATGTGTGGTTGGTAACCCGGTATATATATATATATATTTATTTTAATTGCTTTCTATGAACCTCCGGGAAAACTTTATATTATGAAATGTGATATGTACTATGAGCTGACATCCCCAGGAAACACTCAGTCATACAACAGAATTCACAAAATGAATAAAATCAAGGTTAACTCTCGGAAAGCCGAGGGCTATATAGCCAGAATCTCACTGCTGAGCCTGGCAGAAGCAATAAAATCAGGACCCAGATCTCACTTTCCTTCTGGAGACAAGAGTCCATATTCATTGTCACAAATAATAGGACTTTTGAAGTTGAATTAACGAAGCTCTCTATCCTTTTCATTTCCTTTCAAATATTTACGTTATCATTCATTACAATGAACTGTTGGTGTATACCCTATGGATTTGAACACACCAACAGGTGTAATTACCATCAGCACCAAGATACAGTTTCATCATCTTTCCATGCTTTCCCATCCATGTCTCTAAGTCACTCCCCCACCCACCTACACCTATACAACGACCGGCCTGTTTCTCATCGCTGTAAATTTTGCACCCATGGAACACAGCAGACCCATTTACTCTCATGCAACTTGTTGAAGTAGCATTCCAGTACAGAATTGGCTTAGTGCATGCAAATCTTATCTATATCCCATCAACACCAAAATCCCAGTTCCATCTTATAGTCAGAGTGGAGAGAAATCTGGACACAACCTAACTCCTTCTGTGAGGTTAAACAAAAGAATTATGTGTTCTCAGACCATAGTAGAGGTGTGTCTTTAGGACTGTACTTATGAACATAGTTCCAGTTCAAAGCCAGGGAAAGGTCGAAGAACAGAAGGTTAAAAAGAACTCTCCAAGCCAAAGCAACTTGTATATCCAGCCAGGGAGATAGGCTCAGGTTCCAAGGATCTCTGCTCTCAACCCTGCCTTTCTGTCCTTGTTTTACTCACCTGCAGCCTCTTGGGCCCACCCTGTGAGTCACCTTCACATTGGCAGCTGATTGGGTGTATTCGTTACTCTTGGCTCTGACAGAATATACCAGATAAAAGCAACTTAAGAGCTGGGTGTGGTGGTGCGAGCCTGTAACCTCAGCAGGAGTTCAGATCAAGGTCAGACATGGATATTATGAGTTCAAGAGAAACTTGGGCTATTTGAAAGTCTTCTTTATGATAACAAATAAACAAAACAGGAGCGAATGGAGGAGCATGTCAGCCTGACTTACAGATTGAGAGAGTACAGTCCGTCGTGGTGGGCAGCCCACAGCAGTGGGACATGCTCACATCTGGGCAGTAGAGTAGAGCTGTAAGGCTCACACCCCAGTAAGGCTCAGCAGAGGGTTTCTGCAATCTCCCAAACAGCAAGTGTTCAAGGACATGAACTGGGGTGGGAGCCATTTCACAATCAAACCGTAACAGTGGAGGTCTTCGTCTTTGCTTATTTTTAAGGCAAGGTGTCACTATTTTGCTCAGGTTGGTCTTGAACTCCTGGCGTGGCCGTCCTGCTTAAACCACCGAGAGGCTGGAATTACAGGTCTTTCACTATACACAGCAGGGGCTGACACTTTCAATTATGCTACCTGCCTCAACCCAAACAGGTCCTGAATGAATGTCCATCATCTGACTCGGGTTAAGACCAAGGCCTTGGACCCATGGGAATGCAAGGGTCAGGCTCAGAGAAATGGCAAAGCCTCCTCTAGTCCCGATGTCTAAAGCCCGTGGCTGCTGCCGAAAGACAGCATCTGAGCTAAGTCCTCCTTTCCATGTTGTGTGCGGTGAAAGCCTGAAGTTTCAGTTGCTGCTTTGAAGCTGTTCGCCTCCATCCAAGTACAGCCCACTCAACCCCAGGGTTCCATACACACATCTCTATGTTGCGCCTAGCTTGATCCCTTCAGTGTCTGTCTGTCTTTGTTCCTTTAACCTTCCAGTCAGGTTTCTGGGACCCAGGCCTTACCGGTCAGGGTAAAGAAACCTGTGGGCTTTGGCTGTCTTTATTTCTGGCCCAATTAACAGGGACCAGAAAGACAAAAATCATATGACACACAATTCACACATTTTGAGTACAGAGAGGGAGGATCGTCCAAGCGTGGGTGTGTGAAAGAAGTGGCTTCTAACACTGGACGGGGATCAGGGTGGGAGTGGGGGGGCATGTTCTTACTGTCATTTCTTTCTTTCTTTTTAAGATTTATTTATTTTATTTATTTGAGTACACTGCTGCTATCTTCATACTCACCAGAAGAGGGCATCAGATCCCATTACAGATGGTTGTGAGCCATCATGTGGTTGCTGGGAATTGAACTCAGGACCTCTGGAAGAGCAGTCAGTGCTCTTAACCGCTGAGCCATCTCTCCTGCCCCCTTTACTGTCATTTCTTAAAAGTTATATTTTCTCTTAAAATTCTTTGATTCAGATTATAAAGTTATGTGTTTCCTTTATTGCTGCTCTGGAGGCAGCCATCTCTCCATGCAGTTCAAACTGGCTTTTAACTCACTGTAAGCCCAGATAGGCATTGCCCTGGAGATGTTTCAACGGCCTGGCTGCCGGGATTGGATACACACCGCCACACTTTGCATAAATACATGATTATAGGCCAGTGAGATGACTAAGCAGGTAACAGCAATTGCTGCATAATCCTGATGACCTGAGTTCAATCCCTGGAGCCCACAGTGAGGAGAGAGAAACATCACCTTCTGACCTTCATATATATGCCATGACACACACACACACACACACACACACACACACAGAGAGAGAGAGAGAGAGAGAGAGAGAGAGAGAAAGTTTTTTTTATTACTAATTTGAAACAATATTTTAAAATTATGTTTAAAATTGGAACATGGGGCTGGAGAGATGGCTCAGAGGTTAAGAGCACTGTTTGCTCTTTCAGAGGTCCTGAGTTCAATTCCCAGAAACCACATGGTGGCTCACAACCATCTGTAAGGGGATCCGATGCCCTCTTCTGGTGTGTCTGAAGACAGCTATAGTGTACTCACATACATAAAATAAATAAATAAATCTTTTAATAATAAAATTGGAACATGACACAGAAAGCTAGAAGTTCCTTCTGCAGCCAAGTAAACTGACTAGCTTCCTTTTTCATTGGAACCTGGTACGCAAAAGCCATAAACAGTAGCTTCTCTTGGATGTATACTGCCAGTTACATGGGTGAGTTACCATAAGACACTTGGTCCAGTTTTTTGATGGCTTTTCAGGATCTCAAGGATGCCCCAAACTTAGACAGGTGTGTAGGGTGCTTTTGGGAAGCCCCAGAGCTCATAACTGCTATATCATCATGTCCAAATGCCTCAAATTGCAAAGTAAGGGGGTGATTGAAGCCTTGCCCAGAACCAAGTTCAAGTTCCCTGTCACTAGAAGAGCCACATCTCAGAGAAATAGGTTTAACCAAATTAATGCAGATGAATTAGAAGACAAGTGTGGTGGTTTGAATAGGAATGGCCCCTAGACGCTCATATATCTGAATGCTAGCCACCAGGGAGTGACTACTATTTGGAAGGATTAGAAAGATGAGGAGGCATGGCCTTATTGGAGGAAGTGTGTCACTGGGGTGGGCTTTGAGGTTTCAAAAGTCCTTGCCAAGCCCAGAGTCTCTTTCTCTGCTTACTGCTCAGGCTGTATATTCTCAGCTACTGTTCCAGTGTCTGCTTGCACGTCACCATGTGTTCTGCCTTGATGATAATGGACTAAATCTCTGAAACTGTAAGCCAGCCCTCAATTAAGTGGTCTCTTTTATAAGAGTTGCCTCAGTCATGGTATCTCTTCACAGCACCAGTGCCTAAGACGACAAAGTAAGTGAGATGCGGCTCATTCTGGATGGTTGTGGTGGGGCGGGGGTGGCAAACATATCCCCAACTGTGCTGTCCTGGATAAATGTCAGACTCTGTGCTCCTGTAAGAGCCATGGAGAACTGGGCTCCTGAAAGGAGAGCTGGGGATGAATGGGAAGGATGGACAAGAGAGGAATGAGACCAAGACAGAGTTTCTGATCAAGGCCCAATGTTTAGTTCTTAAGTCTGAATTTAAAGAGGGGAGGGGGAACCCATCCCCTACTTTTCCAGGATCTTGTCACTTTGTAAGGAAAGCAAGCTCAGCTGCTTAGCAGGCAGTGGCTTCTTGCAGGAAGCTGTAGATGTGGCAGGACAATAGACTTCACCTAGGTCGGAAGACTCCACCCTTGGTGGGCTAAGCCGACTGTGGCAAAACAAGGTCTGATTTAGCCCATCTACGGTTGGGGGAAGGGCACACTTAGCAGTCCCATGGGGGTGATGGGATGTAGAGTCCAGAGACTCGCCTACAATGGTGTCAGCAAGTCTGGAGTACACAGTACAGAGATAGAAACAACAAGAGGGATCTGTTTCAGCAAGAACTCTCAAAAGAGGTCCTCTGACCTCTATTCACACACCTGGCCATGCATACCCTTCACACACACACACACAAACTTAAAAAAATAATAATTTCATGTGTATATGTACCTTCCCAAAGGAAAAAGAACACACACTTCAATGTTTACCCTCCGTTCTAGGAAAGGCCATAGTGACTAAAGAGAACCCTCTTCTCCTGGATCCAGCTTTGTTTGTGACTGACAAAATCGAGTCCAAAGTGGCTTAGGCAAACAGGATTTGTTCAGATAACAAGTGGGTTCAGGTACAGGATAGGTAGGACTGAACAGGTACGCACGCATGTCACAGAACGCACGTGTAGATCAGCAGCCAGTGCTGTCTACCCACAGCCACAAAGCAAGCAGCACAGGCACAAAGCCACTGCAATTTCACAGGAGACGGAGACTCACGTTTGTCAAGGGTTTTTATACCACCCGGTGTCACTGAATTACCTATTACACAGTTCCGAGGTAGCAACTCAAACCCTCCTTCCCAGCTCTGGGCTCATTCCAGTGGAGCCAGGATAGGGAACCCAGAGAATGCAGGAGAAGGTGGAGACAGAGGTTCATCTCAGTGTACAACTTTAATTTCAAAGACAGAACATTTAAAGAAGAACATGTCCAAAGTGACAGAGGATGGACGTTAGGACAGTGTCCCCTCTTCCTGTGTCTCTACTCATTCTGTGTCAATATCATTCTCAATTTAGTCCCTGTCAGGTTGGCCAGTAGTGAGACCCCAGACATTGCGGCACAAAGCCCAGACTTGACTCCCATTGGTCAGGTTTGGCCACTGTTGTCCCAGGGAAATGCTAGGTTATGTGATTCCCCCAACACACACACAGGAGCCAATCTGATGCAACTCACAGCAGGGTCTTTATTCTATTTGAGCTAGCTTGCCCCCCGGGCCCCTCCCCCACAACGTACCACCATCACACAGTGGTGGGGGAGCCCTGAATGTCTATCGAGGCAGGGCTTTATAGAAAGTAGCAAGCAGGGAATGTGTGTGCAAGCATCTAATTGAAAAGCTCCTGTGGCTTTTAACATGATTGGTTGGTGCTGGGAGTCAGACAGTCTGCTCCCTCTGCACTGGTGGTCGTTAGGCAGGGGGTGGGCTTGGAACATGGGTGCAGGTTTGTTGGGGGGAATAACCTGGAGACACTGGTCTTGTTAAGGGAGTAACCTGGAAAGTCTGGTCTTGTTGGGGATTAGCTTAGAGACTGCAGCTAGGCTCAGGTTTTGTTGGGGGGCAACTTGGAAATTAATGCTAGGTACCAGCCTGTTAGTTTACCTGAGTTCAAACTTAGGTCAGGGTCTCTAAAACGGAGTCTGAATTTAAAAGCTTTGGCATCTTACCACCACCCAAGCCTAAACCAATCAGGAGTATGGTAGGACAGACATTAATATCTATTTTCTCTTGTTTTTCCACAATGAAAAGAATTCTTTGCATCGAATGTATCGTGCTTCAGATAAAGAAATAGATTTCCATTCACGCTTTATCTAAGTACAGCCTTTGCCTAAGCTCTGTTAAAGTTCTTGCTATCAAAACAACTTTTTTTTCCCTTGGCTTTTTTGAGACAGTTTTTTTTTTTGTTTTTGTTTTTGTTTTTTGTTTTTTGTTTTTTTTGGTTTTTGGTTTTGGTTTTGTTTTGTTTTGTTTTTCCCCTCTGTGTAGCCCTGGCTGTCCTGGAACTCACTCTGTAGACCAGGCTGGCCTAGAACTCAGAAATCCACCTGCCTTTGCCTCCCAAGTGCTGGTATTAAAGGTGTGTGCCACCACCACGACCGCTGGGCTTACAACAATTTTTAATCCATAGCTCTGAAAAGAAGGAATACTCGATCCCTTGTGGTCAGAGACATGATGATGGGCTGTATCAGAATGTGAGAGCGATTCAGTCTTATGACAAATGTCTGAGGGGCTGGGGCCCTGACAGCTCCCACACATTCCATTCTGAATGGTTTTGTCAAACTGCTTCTATAACAGGCTCCCAGACCCTTAGTAGGCTGCCAAACCTTAGCCCAAATGACACCATTACAGAGGTGTCATTCAGACTTTGGAACCTAGCATACTTGCCAAACTTGGCACATAACAAATATGGACTTTGCCAAAACAAAGACCTGATTTGCCAAAGTCCATATTTCTGGCAAAGCCCCTAAGTGTGCTAACCTTGCTTTTTAGCTTCTGTAGTTCCTCTCTTGGTTATCTGTTCTTGCTAACTGAGGTGTGTCAACCCAGGATGCAGGGTGGGCTTAAAAGTTCATCCTGAGAAAGGCACAGGACCACTCTCAGGTCCCAACCACCCAGTGTAGTCACCAGCCGGGTAATTAAGACTTCCTATTGGTTTGAACCTGTGTCTGATGGTCTTCTCTGGGGGATATTCCACAACATTGTCAGACATCTATGGTCATAATCAAAATGCACACATGTACTGAAAATGTCTGTTCAGCCTCTTCTCTACTCAACTGCCAAGAGTTATAGCAGGCATCGATCCTATGTGTTGGTGTGAAAAATCAAGCCACTCCCTTTTGGAAATTTGGAATTTTATGATATTAAGAGGTATGGGTTCCAAGTCTTACTAATTTTTTAAAAATTTTATTTCTAAAGTAGCCAGCTAATTTTTTCCTCTCAAAGGCAAGGACTCCTTGTGTGTAGGCCAGGCTGGTCCAGATATCACAGTCCTGACTCCACCTCCGAGGGCTAGGCTTACAGTCGGCATCACCATTGCCGCTATTTCATCATGGTTTTGTCTCCTTTTATTTTTCAGTGATGTTAGAGGTTAAGCTTAGAGTTACACTTATGTTGAACAAATGCTTTGCCAGGGTCACATCGCCAGCCTGTTTATTTTGATGTTCTTTTTTTTTTTTCATTTTAGAATTGATATTTATTTCACACCCCATGAACCCCACCCTTAAGGTATGCAATTCATGGTTTCAGCAAATCTGAAAGGGGGTGCAACTGCCACCACTGTCTATACCACCTAGCTCCAGAACATTCTATCTGCTCTTAAAGGGTTGCTGTAGCTGTGGGTTCTCCGGACTTTTCCTCAGAGCACAAGAACCCCATCAACAACCCTCAGCAAATCAAGGGGAGGCAGTGAAAGACATTTCCTTTTTTTTTAATGTTTGAAACAATGTCTCGCTCTCTCCCTCTCTCCCTCTCTCCCTCTCTCCCTCTCTCCCTCTCTCCCTTTGCCTACTTGCCTCATGGGACAGAGCAACTGTTAGATCCTTGGACTTCCATTCATAGCTGTTGCTGACCATTGTTGGGAGTTGGACTGCAGACTGTGGCGACAGACAAGGTGGCAAAAAAGCTGAGTTCTACTCTCTCATGGGTGAAGAACACAGTATCGCACACAGTCAGTCAGATGGCCAGTCAGGTGGCAAGTCCATCTGCCTCACTACACACTACATCCTCATCTACCACACTGTCAACACCAACACAGTCACCATCTTCCCCATCAAAGTTGAGTCCAGACGACTTAGAACTCCTGGCTAAGCTGGAGGAACAAAACAGATTAATAGAGACAGACAGTAAGTCTTTAAGATCAGTGAATGGGTCAAGAAGAAACGGTGGTTCCTCTCTTGTATCAAGTTCATCAGCCTCCAGCAACCTCAGCCACCTGAAAGAAAGAAAGAAGAAGGCAAGCTCCAAGGACAGCTTAACAGGTCTGACTCTAACCAGTACATTAGGGAACTGAAGGACCAGATAGCAGAGCTGATTCATGAGCTCAGATGCCTAAAAGGCCAGCAGGACTTCTCCAGCCGACCTCCTTTTGATGGAATCCACATTGTCAGCCATCTAATAGGAGACGATGAATTGTTCCACTCATCGGATGAAGGTTTTATAGATAGTTCCTTACCGGAAAGTGCCATTGGTTTTCCTTTGCACAGAAAATCTGGCCCAATGTCTCTGAATCCCGCTTTGGCAGATGGCAGTGAGAGCGAAGCAGAAGATGGTATGCTGGGAACTCAGGAAGTGACCCTGAGGCTCCACAGAAGCAGCCCCCACAGAGAGGGTCCTACTCAACTACCCTGTGATCGTCACTGTGACAGCCGGAGTCTTGAGGGCAGCAGTGTTACATGAGAAGAGCTGGAGCCATCCCTTGTCCTGTACATATGTCTGTTTACAGTGTTATCTGACTGTCTTTGCCAAATGCTCACTGAATTTCCATTGCCACAGTAGAATGAAGTATGCTAATTGGTAAACGGGGTTCTAACAGTATTACTGAATATAAATTTTTCCTATTTAGAAAAAAAAAGAAAAAAACAATGTCTCACTATATAACCTTGAACGCTCTGAAGCTGTCTATGTAGACGATGAACTCACGACTGCCTCTGCCCCACAGCGCTAGGATTAAAAGCAAATCCCACTACGCCAGGCTTAAAGAAGGACTTTCTACTCACTGACAGGCAAAAGGAACACCAAATCTTTCAGGATCTAGAAGAACAAGAATAATGAGAAGTTTGAGATTCATGGCAGCTCGCTTACGACCCGACCCGGTCATCTCGGACAAGAAGGCCGAGAAGCTGAGGCAGTCCCTTCTCCCTGGTTTTGGCAATGAAGGAGCTAAAATGAACCAGACATCCTCCTCTGGACTGGACTGTATTAAAATCCCGAAAAGCTGCTGGAGAGATGGCTCAGCGGTTAAAAGCATGGATTTCTCTTCCAGAGGTTCTGAGTTCAAATCCCAGCAACCACATGGTGGCTCACAACCATCTGTAATGGGATCCGATGCCCTCTTCTGTGTGTCTGATGACAGCTGCAGTGTACTCGTAGATAAAATAAACAAAATCCAGAAAAGCAAAACAAACAGAAAGGACTGTGCACCCATCAGCAGCCATTCCTGTCAGCTCTAGGCAACAATGAATCTAGAATCTGGTTTCTGTGACTGTGTTGCCAAGGTTCCGAGGTCTCATATAATTGAGAATCACAGACAGGTAGCTGGAATTCTTTGCTCTGTCTGGACAGAAACTCTGGAATGAGCAAGTACTCCTAGAGCTGATAACCCTGAGTCACAGAAACTCACAGAGCAGCCTTCCAAACCCAGAACCAGAGGTCTACGTCTCAAGCTTCCTTCCTTCCTTCCTTCCTTCCTTCCTTCCTTCCTTCCTTCCTTCCTTCCTTCCTCCCTCCCTCCCTCCCTCCCTCCCTCTCCTCTCTCTCCTCTCCTCTCCTCTCCTCTCCTCTCCTCTCCTCTCCTCTCCTCTCCTCTCCTCTCCTCTCCTCTCCTCTCCTCTCCTCTCCTCTCCTCTCCTCTCCTCTCCTCTCCTCTCCTCTCCTCTCCCCTCCCCTCTCTCTCTCTCTCTCTTTCTTTCTCTCTTTCTTTCACATTTATTTATTTTATGTACATGAGTACACTGTCACTGTCTTCAGACACACCAGAAGAGGGCATCGTATCCCATTACAGATGGTTGTGAGCCACCATGTGGTTGCTGGGAATTGAACTCAGGACCTCTGGAAGAGCAGTCAGTGTTCTCAACCACTGAGTCACCTCTCCAGCCCTACTATTCCCCTTCTTAATACTCAATCACTCTTTGTATTTTTTTTAACTTTCTTTTAGTGTTTTTGTTTTGTTTTGAAGACCATGTCTCACTCTAGCTATGGCTGTCCTGGAATTCGATGTGTAGACAAGGCTGGCCTCAGACTCACAGATCCTCCTGCCAAGTGCTGGGATTATAGGAGTTGGCCACCAAGTTTGGTTCTTTGTAGTGTCCATTCTTGGTTATTTCTGGAGTTCTTTGGTGGCCATTTAGAGTTGCAGTTATTTTGGGGTAATGGGGCAGAAGCTCATAAAACTGGCTTGAACTGGCTATATAGCCAAAGATGGCTCGCCTGCCTCTGTCTTTTAAATACTTGTGGGCTGGCTGGTGTTAGAATTCTGGGACTTGACTGTAGAGACCCTAGGCTCCCTGTAACTCAGCTACATCTCATTGTCAACATTGTTATCTTCATTAGAACTGGAAGCCAGAGTCCTGTCTGTTCTTTGTACCCCACGAGCTGAAATCACAGTAAAGATCAGAAACACAAAGAACATTTAGGAGATTGTTGAGCAACATTTTGCAACACTGGATGCAGGTGCTAAATAGGCCTCTGTGGCAAACAGCCTGCTCTGAGACGGACTCCAATTACAGCCATGGGAAGGATGTGGGAGGTTCCTGTGTGGATTCAGCCCTGCACGTGCACAGCTGTGCACCTGTTATGGGCTTTGCATATGCACTAGTCTCAGGTCAAGTTTACCAATGGATCCTAAACCTGGTACCATACCAACCGCAGGCTTTTTTGCTGAATCACAGGGGAAGTGCACCACCTTGTGTCATGATGGAGAATAGCCACAGTGGTACAGGGTCATACAGGGTTACTAGTCATTGCTAGGTGGGAGTCCTCCAAGCCAAGTTGCCTGAAGTAATTAGCTGGGATACACTTGCCTCAGGCAGTCTGAAGGTGCTTTGAGGACAGTGCAGCTAGTCTGTAAGAGGGGCTGCTAGGCTCTAATAGCTGTGGACCCAGCAACAGCTTAGCTCACTCACTGAAAAGGCAAACATTAAAAGGTACTTACAAGAAAGACAGTGATGTTAACTTTTTTTTTTTTTTTTTTTTTTTTTTTTGAGACAGGGTCTTACTGTGTAACCCAGTCTGTCCTGGAACTCACTCTGCAGACCAGGCTGGTCTCAAACTCAAGATACCTGCCTGCCTTCCCTTGCTTCCCAAGTGCTGGATTAAAGGCAAGCACCACCACCCTGCCCTCTACTCATTTTCACGGCCGATTTACAGACTGTATAAACACACCACATTTTGCGTCTCCACTTGTTAGTTGACAGACATTTTGGGGGCTTTTATTTTTTAGCTGTTACGAATGTCTAGCTGCCAACAGTTGTGCACACGTTTGTGTGTCTAAGTTTACCACTTTAGGAAATCATCAGTAGGTCTTCTCTTTCTTTCTTTCTTTCTTTCTTTCTTTCTTTCTTTCTTTCTTTCTTTCTTTCTTTCTTTCTTTCTCTCTTTCTCTCTCTTTCTCTCTCTCTCCCTCCCTCCCTCCCTCTCTCCCTCCCTCCCTCCCTTCCTTCCTTCCTTCCTTCCTTCCTTCCTTCCTTCCTTCCTTCCTTTCGTAAATTTAAAAATTTATTTATTTTATGTGTATGACTACACTGTCACTGTCTAAAGACACACCAGAAGAGGAAATCAGATCGCAATTATAGATGGTTGTGAGCCACCATGTGATTGCTGGGAATTGAACTCAGGACCTCTGGAAGAGCAGTCTGTGCTCTTAACTTCTGAGCCATCCCTGCAACCCATCATCAGTAGGCTTTCTAAAGTAGCTGTACTATCGAGCTTTACTGTATGTCATAGTTGGGCCAAATTTCACATGTTTGTGGTACTCTATTTTCTTTTTTTTTTTTTTTAAGATTTATTTATTATTATAGATAATCACACTGTTGATGCCAGAAGAGGGCGTCAGATCTCATTACGGGTGGTTGTGAGCCACCATGTGGTTACTGGGATTTGAACTCAGGACCTTTATAAGAACAGTCAGTACTCTTACCCGCTGAGCCTTCTCACCAGTCCCCAGTACTCTATTTTCTTGACAGTTGTTTCATTTTGGGTTTTATTTCTGACTAGATAGTTAAGATAATATTTTAATATTTTCCAGCCAGTTATGATGATGGCATATGCCATAGTCATAGTGGTAAAGAAGTGGAAGCAGAAGGATCATGAATTCGAGGTCATCCTCAGCTACATAGTAAATTGGAGGCTAGCCTGGACTACATAAGAATGTGTCCCAAAACATCATCATCATCATCATCATCATCATCATCATCAACAACAACAACAACAACAAGAACAACAACCAAAAGACAACCTACAAGGTCTGGGTGTGGCTGTTAGTGAATGCTTGCTAAACATACACAGATCCCTGGGTTTGAGCCCAATCAGTCCAGAAGACTGGGCATGGTGGTTCATGTCTGTAATCCTAGCACCGAGGAGTTGAAGGCAGGAGGATTAGCAGTTCAAAGTCATCCTTGCTTATGTGGTAAATTTGAAGCCAGTCTGGGATACAAGAGACCCTTTTGCAAAAACAGCAAAAAACAAAAAAAATACTCTCAGTTTTTTGTGGTTGGGCATTTTCCTAGTTTGGTCTTTTCAATTTGAGACAAGAGACAAGAAAGTCCCTGCCTTTAATCTTCAAGTACGTCTCGGTATCTCCATGTATCATTAGCCCAAGGCTTACTCATATGTTAAAAAGAGCTGGATTTTCTTTATCTGATTTATCAGTTGTTTATTATAATGTACACCATATGAACCTAAGGCTAAAAAGCCCTATAGTATATAATAGATTCTTCATTACAGGTCTGTGTACACTAAAAAGTTCTGGGCAAGTATGTAACTACAGTTCTAGGGGTGTGAGGGCCAAACAGAAGGGTTTCTGGAGCTTGCTGGGCAGCTAGCCTACCAACCAGTGAGCTGCAGGCTCAGTGCCCGCTTCTGCCTCAAAAAGTAACACGGAGATGTAGGAAATACTGAACTCCAGTTTGCATCTGTATCCTCCTTACACAGGCAATCATAGCCACTTGTGGGCATGCAAGCATGCCTGTAAAACACACACACACACACACACACACACACACACACACACACACACACACACACATTTACACACACATGCACACACATGCACACTTGCACATTCATGCATGCATGCACACACACACATGCACATACTCATACACACGTACACACATAACACTCACACACATTTACATGTAAGCATGTCCACAACACACATGTATATACACATATGCTCACATACACATGCACACACATGCACACAACACTCATACACACGAAAGCATGCTCATAACACACATGCACACATGCATGCACACGCATTCTATTTAACAACTACCAGTTTCCTTCCTTCCTTCCTTCCTTCCTCCCTCCCTCCCTCCCTCCCTCCCTCCCTCCCTCCCTCCCTCCCTCCCTCTCTCCCTCCTTCTTTCCTTTTCTGTTTTTGTTTTTTCGAGACAGGGTTTCTCTGTGTAGCCCTGCATCTTGTTCTATAGACCAGGTTGACCTTGAACTTAGAGAGCCATCAGCCTCTGCCTCCTGAGTGCTGGGAGCAAAGGTGTGTGCCACCACCACCTGGCAAGCACCTGTTTCATAGCCAAACACCGAAATCTGTAATTGTGCCATATCTTTGCTGACCCTGACTTCTCATGCTTCATTCTTGGCCCTGATCTAGTCGGTTTTCTTCTTAGCTTTATACTGAAATTTGATTTATACAGTGATAATACTTGATTTTCTTAACCACAATACAGATATGATCTTATATCTCCTTTTTTATTTATCCTTTTATTTTTCTCTCTTTTTTTTCATTTTTTGTTTTATTGTATTTTTTTTTCTTTTGTGACAGGGTCCTACCATGTATCCTCCTGGCCTTGAACTTGTAACTTTTTTCATTTTATATTTTATGTGTGTGTGTGTGTGCACATGTGCATGTGTACATGTGTGATATGTGTGTGCCTATGTGTGTATGCACGTGTGTGTGCTTGCTTGCTCTTATTGTAGAGTGTTGTGTGTAGAGGTCAGAGGACAACGTGCAGGAGTCAGTTCTCTCCTTCCTTCCACCTTATGGGTTCCTGGAGATCAAACTCAGGCCCTTAGGCTTGATAGTTAATACCCTTAAGCTCAAAGGATGTGCACAGTAGGCAATCTCTCTGCCTCCAGCCTGAGTCCTGGCATAACAGGTATGTGCCACCTCACCTGGCTTAAGTTTGGATTTTGCAGACAGAAAATTACAGGAGCTACTCAAAATATTACTGGAAATACTTCTTTCAATAGGAGAGGTGACCATTCACATTTACTGTCCTCTTTGAGAGACATTTTTACCATACTTTGTTCTCCCTGTTAAATTATGTAATTTCTATCCGTCAACATTTTTTTTTTTGTTTAACACAATTATAAAATAGCCTCTTCTAGCTCATATATATTTTCCATGCTAGTATCATTTATCTTAAAAATAAACATTACTGCTTCACCATATCCATGTCAGAGCCCTTGCCTAGCATATGTGGTTCAGTCTCTAGCACAGGAAAAATATGTATATGGTGTGTGCATGAGTGCACATTATTGTATATGTGTATGTATGTGCTTGCATGCATGTATGTGTATATGTATGTATGTATATTTATTGTGTTCATGTGTGTGCACATGTGTGTATGTATGAATATATAGATGTATATATAGTGCACTTATGTGTGCACTTATGTGATATATATATATAATATATGCATATATATATATACATATACAGTGTGTGTGTGTGTACATATCTAGGTCTGTGGGTGGTGTCTGGGATTCACAGCAAGACTCTATAGGGGCAGGGGAAGAGCAAGCAAACAGAATAATTTGACTGAGGAGATGGCTTTCTCAGAGGACCAGAAATCAGTTCCTGAGCCCATGCCAGGCAGCTCACGACTGCCTGTAGTTACAGTTGTAACTGATGCCCTCATCCTCCTGGGTTACCTATAGTCACATGAGCACAGCCTCACACATCACACACATGCACACAATTAAGAAATAAAAGAAGTAAAAAATTGCTTGTTTATTGCTAGCGGGTTAATTGGGAGAATTGAAAAGATAAGAGAACAGCCCTGGGCTTTGGTGGAGGTAGAAGCTGTGGGAAGCAGCTCCAATTCTCCATCTTGAGGTTATTTGAATCTCCGTGCTTCCAAGGATACACACTCCCACCCCTCCCCCCCAGATCTCAGACCACCGAGGATAAGACACTGGCTGGAGGGTGCTGGAGCCCTAGGAGGTGGCAGCTGGCCAGGGGGGCTTCCCAGTGCAGAGAGAATGGCAACTCATAGCCAGGTCTGTTACTGGAGCCAATGCTGATACCAAAGTGGAAGGGTTTGCTCTCATGGCACCGACAGGGGTAGACTGCAAAAAGCTGTGAGGAAATTACCTCTGACTGCTGCAGGGTCTGACCAGGGAGACCTGGAAAGGCTGGGTGAGCTTTGCACAGTAGCCAAGCAAAGAAAGCATGCGCAGGCCAGAGAAAATGGCTTCGTAACCAACTTCATCCATTCCCTAACCCTAACCCTAACCCAAACCCTAAACTCTAAACCCTGACCCTGACCCTGACCCTGAGCCTAACCCTGACCCTGACCCTAACCCTGATCCTGACCCTGGCCCTGAGCCTGAGCCTGAGCCTGAGCCTGAGCCTGAGCCTGAGCCTGAGCCTGACTCTGCCTCCAGCCAATTCTCCTTCTGTTGAGCTTCCAGACTAGAGCAAAGTGATCCCTACCTCTGGGACAAGCCACAGGTTTCCACTGCACAATCAAAACCATTCTCATTCCTTTCTCATAATGAGAAGTGTTTATCAGTGGTGACAGTCACAGTCTCCCTCTCTGGAAAAGGGGTTTATAGTTGATAAAACAAACAAACAAACAAACAAACAGGCACTATCTCCAGGTCTCTGTGTACAGGGATCCGACTCATTATCCAGGTTCCAGAGGCAGATAGCGCTCCACTGGCTTCAATGGTGGTTTCATGTGATGGTGCTAGGTTTACTACATTTCTGCATATTCAGTCTAGAGACTGGATCGGTGTATCCGAAATCTGGCCCTCCTCCACAAGCATTGACTGACCTCACAGAGCTCTTTGAAGTTTGTCTGTGGTATTTAGGGACCCCAGGAAACCAACCATCCTGGTCTTTTGTTTTATACCAGTATGTGCCTGTCTGATTCGCCAGCAAAACAGATGCCACAATAGGATCCTTCTGCACACATTTATTGGGAGAGCTTGATTGCAGAGGCGAAAAGACCCCAAGCCCCAGAACTGGCGCTGCTTATATAGGCCTAGGAGAGGCATGTCTCACACCCGATTGGTTATGCTTTCAGTACCTCATTTACATGTCCACACCCGATTGGTCTATGCATCCAGTACCTCATTTACATGCCTCATTTACATATCTACACCCGATTGGTCATGCATTCAGCACCTCATTTACATACCTCGGTCCAGGCAGTGACTCGGCAAAAAAACTCTACTGCACATGCGCACATTGGTTGTTTACCCAAACTTATGGGTGATGGCCAGCGGTAGCCAGCGCCACCTTGTAATGGCATATGTGGCTTCCCACACCAGTCTGTCCAACTCTTCCTGACATTGGATGACATACTCCATCCTATGGCCTCAATCCATCTGTCCCTGCTAAACCTTGCCAGAATGCTGGTCTGCACCCTAGTGCCATGTCTTGGATCTAACGCTCGGCTCTCCCACCGATTTTACTATTCCTCTTCAAGTGAATGGTTTTCTGTTTATGCAATCTCTACTGGGTCAGCTCAGGATCAGAGCAGCAGATCCTGAGACCATCCCTCTAGTCACACAATAACAACCTTGCCCACATGCTTTCCCTGTTCCTACTTTCCACTCTGA
The DNA here is from genome assembly GCF_000001635.26 of Mus musculus. NCBI lineage: Eukaryota > Metazoa > Chordata > Mammalia > Rodentia > Muridae > Mus > Mus musculus. The sequence goes on along the minus strand of NC_000076.6, from coordinate 127,939,408 downwards.
TGTTATACAAATGCTCAACTTCAACCTCTCCTGCAGCTGGGGTTTGCAGTGATTGACAGGAGGCATTAATTCTCTTTTTGAATTCTTCCTTGTGTTTTACTCCAGACAACTGGACTGTCCTACGATCCCCTGGCTCAGTGAAGTGAGGTTCTGTTCGTT